>NC_056731.1:172830360-172975360 GCF_019279795.1 Protopterus annectens | reverse complement strand
CAATGTCTGTGGGTTCAGTGAATTATTTGTTGTTGTGTACTAACTATGAGCATATTGGAGGATTTCTGACCAGGTTGCTAACATAACTGAAGAAGGCCTTGTGGTTATATGTAGTGTCCCTGTTGATTTCCCTCTCAAAGTTGCCCATGGATGTTTGTATGAGAGAAAATAGCTCCTTACTAGTGCTGATCAGACATGCCTTCCCTTTATGGAATTATGCTCTGTCTTGCAGTAGCTTCCATCTGTTGTTATACAATCTGTCTATGGCTGGGGTCCACCAGACAGGATGCTGTCCCTTTGTGGAGAGTGTCTTGGTCTTATATGGGATTGCATGATCCATGCATTCTCAGAGATGTCCGTAGAAATCATTTGTGAAGGGGTCAGCATTGTGGGTTGTGTCTTCCACTGGCCCAGTGGGCTTAAAGGATACCATGTCAGTGTTATGAAGTGTAAAGTTTGCATTTGAAATGTTATTCACTGTAGTCATTTGTGCTGGTGGTGGAGGTGGGATATGTATATCCAGGGCAATTAGTTTGTGGTCAGCTCACAGTAGATGATGATGTACCCCATACAGTACCTCGATACAAACCCCCAGAGTGAGGAGGTGCTTTGGACCTGAATCAGTGTTCTGACTGCTGGGGTTTGGTAGTATGTCGTATGGAGTGTGCCAGGTACTGTTGCACAGTTGTTGGCTGAGCACTGATACCTGGCCATTTACATGTGTATCCACCAATAGACAGACAGATGCTATATATGTGAGATATGTTGTATCACAACAGTCGAGTAGCATGTGTAGTATGTGTGCCAAATTCTGCTGACATATTTTGCTGATATCATGTTATTTCCTTTTTCAGGACCATGGCTCACCAGCGCAATCCAGTGTACTCTGCAGCTGAGGATGAGGAGATACACCAGAGCCTGGTGTGGGATTATGCAATACTCTTTTCCCGCACCAGCCAGAATCAGCAGGAGAGGGCTGCACTGTGGCAAGACCTGGTCCATCGGGTAAATGACATAGGCATGCATAATAGGACATATGAGCAGGTATGACATCACTGCAGTGATTTAATCAGAAATGTCCGTCAGCGTGCATCGGATATCCACAGGCAACAGGTTGCCATAGGTGGTGGGGTGGCTACACATCCCCCACTCACCAGACTGGAGGGACTACTCATAAGTGTTGTGGCTCCAGCCCGCCAACAACAACAACAGCAGCAGACCTGCATTATGATGGAGGCTGGAGCCACGCAGCAGCAAGACTATGAGCGTGCAGGTAATATGTCATATATATAGTTGATTGTTGTGTACACTGGTAGTTAATGCATGTGTGAGGTGTGTCCTTGGTTTGTAGCTGTCATCATAGTATTTAATGTGCAAGTGTGATATTCTCAATATCAGCAGCTGACCTGTGAAAGGCGACTGTTGTACTACTGACCTGTATCATACTCAGTAACAATGGCACAGTTGTGCCCACTGACATTAATTTCCTCACTTCTGCAGGTCCCTCCGGTGTAACAGCAATGCAGCCTATCCATGCTGGTGAGTGTGTATTAACAATACCTTTAATAGTCTTGATAGTAATAGTAATATTAGGCTCACTGAGTAGTGCTCTGTGTATGCATGCAGGTGTGTCTGTGTCTGTGTGTTGATATCTCGCATACTGAGTAGTGTGCAAGTGTGCATGTGTGCACATGTGCATGCGTGCACCTGTGCATGTGTGCATCACTGGTAACATTGTGTAGACATTGTAAAGTGTGTTTCCTGTTTCCCTCCCACAGGTTCTGGTGCTGCTCTGGTGTCATGCAGCAGGGAACCTGAATCAGGTGCCACGGGTACTGATAATGATGACATCTGTGTAATGGCACAGGAAGGTATGCCAGGGTCCGTCATTGGTCAGCCAGTTGACAGTACACAGCTGTCAACCCAATCAATGCGCATAGTTATCCTGCCAATACACCCTTTGTCACCAATGTCCCTAGGTGATGGACAGGATACAGTGGGCATTGACCAGGGTAATGTGGTATCTGTGGCACATGCTTCCCCACACAGCAGCCATGGGCATGGCCCTGAGATGGTACCACACAGACAGATGTCCAGGGGTTCTCGTGGGAGCATCCGTGGGCATACTGCCCCTGTCAGACGTGCCCACAGAGGTCTTACAACCTCAGCTATGTTTCGGGCTGTCATGCAGGCACAGTCACGTATGGAACGGTACACCAGACAGGGTCTGAGGGAGCTGACAGCATGTCGCACAGCCATGACTGACAGTATCCATGACATTGTGGCTGCCATCCGTAATTTCACCGATGTCATAGACAGACGTTGTGGGGACATATTAGACCGGTTCCACAACTACATGTCCATGAGCCAGGGTGATGGTGGATGGTTGAGGCATCGACGTGGGCGTATGCCAGCAACAGCAGCAGCTGGCAGTCATCACGGATGACAACAGGGCCACGGCCGCCCCCATAGTGCCAGCAGCAGCCTCAGCAATGCTGGGTCTGTGCTGTCATCAGACCGCCCCAGGACACCACGTGCACGTGGCTCTGGACAGGCCCGACAGGGATCTGTGTCCAGTCAATGAACACCTGCTTCTGATGACAGTACCCAGTCTGGATTGGTACCGGATACGGTCCATAGCACCTCTGCAAGGCACATGTACTGTGTCCGTGGCCAGAGATACTGATCTGTATGACCTGGCAGGTACAGTCTGTGGCTGTCCACAAACACCAGTATATGGCAGCCATGAGGTGGAACTGTGTGCATCCATACACACATGCGAATTGACAACACCTAGGGCTACTGCATACACGCACACACTGCATCAACATTGCCCCACCTTGTACTGCTGTCCCTCACCAACACACATACACATACATGTCAATTGGTGGTATCAGTGGCAGACTCAGGCATACCAAGTTCACACCCTGTGCATATGATGAAACTGTGCCACCTCCTGCAATCTGTAACATCAGTGCAGGTACAGGTTAACATGTTGCTGATGCACAGGGTGACTACATAGATGTGTAGTAATAGTATCATGTTGTTAACAGTACTGTGTGCTGATATAATTGTGGGTATATCCCAGCATGCCTGATGCAGTAAGGGTATGATTGTCTTGTACTGTTGTCTACACCCATGGTAAGTACCATAGTGTATCATCTGCACATGTTGGCATACTGGTGGTAAGGATGTCAACAGAAGGCTACATACATAGGTAGCACAGGGGATAAGGTAATGAAAGTATTGATGCAATGATGGACATGTAAACTGCAAGTGGCATGTTGCCCACACTGGACTCTGCAATGCGGATGTTTGAGGATGTTGATATGTGTGCAGTACTACACGACTGGTACAGGACACACAGGAGCACCCTAGCACTGCAAGCTCACATCTCATACCATGCTAGACAGCCCCAACACACAAAACTAACTGTCACAGGAGGGAGAGTCCCCATAAATGTCAGGGATACTGTGGTGGCAGGCCAGGTAGCATACATCCTACTAAGTATGGAACCACTGAGTGAAGGCTCAGTGTCTGTTATTTGACATGTGTATTACTGCAGGTATGAGCACCTGGGTTTCCATCCAGTTATTGTACATCCTGACGGTACATGGTCTGTACACTTGTGTGCTGAGACTGGACCCTAGCCATCTGACCTGTGTATTTCCATGTACATGTGTATAGTGCCTGCATATTTGCACTGTTACCTACTGGAAGTGGTACAGCTTGTTTGTTGTACAATGGACTACATGCAGCCCTGCTTACTGTAGCTTTGTTTGCATGCATGTTTGCTTGCAGTTACCCTGGAACACTGATCCCACCTGCAATGCAGAGTTACAGAGCTTCTGTGGACTCCTAGTGACATCTGCATAGCTTACTATATGTATGTCCATGTCTCACTTGACAGAACGTCACTGTTTGTCCTGTTCACATGTACGTTGCCTGTGACACATTGCATATGACTTACCTGGCATTTGTCCACGTGAGCAGTCATATATGCCAGTGCTAACTAATCACAGGCACTACACCCTCACATACTCACCTTCTGTTGAACCACCTGCTTCGCTAGGGACGGCTTGCACCTGTCACCCCTGGGCTTTCGGATATTGGCAAAGGCTCTTGCTACCCCATAGTGCCTTTTTTAGGCAAGGCTCAAAAGACAAACCCACCTCCATAGGTATCACAAGGGATAAGAAACTAAGAGTAATGCTACTCAATGCCAGAAGTCTAAACCTCAAGATGCATGCACTCGAAACTCTCCTTAGCATGGAGAACATCGATATCTGTGCAGTAACAGAAACCTGGTTCAGGGCTCCCAGAGCACCCCAGCACTACCAGGTTATACCTCATACCATGCTTTTCAGCCCCAAAACTTGGACCGAACCACAAAGGAGGGGAGTATCGATATTCATCAAAGATACCCACACCTCCAGGTTGGTGGCAAAGCACAAAGCATCAGAGACTATCCATGTGCAACTAACAGTGGGTAAAACTGCCTTCCAGTTTATAGCCTGCTACAGACCACCCTCCCAAACCCAGGAACCCCACTCGGCCTTCCTGAGAACACTGGAAAATATGAAGGTCTCTCCAAACACCATTATATTGGGCGACTTCAACTACCCAAACATAGACTGGGAGCATTACTCTAGCTCCAACACCCTAGCCCAAAGGTTCCTAGAATTTATAAACTCAAATGCTATGGAACAACTTGTTACCACTCCCACAAGAGGGAAAACATACTGGACCTGATCATCACCAACATGGGGACTCTATGCTCCAGACCAGAAGTGTATCCCTCACTGGTAAGATCAGACCATAAACTAATCTCACTGGATATTCACATCCCGACCCCACCCCTGCCCAGAAAACCACAGTGAAAAACTTCTCTAAAGCAAATTTCACACTCCTCAAAACCGAGGTGGAATCCTTCAAAGCCCCAGGCCTGTGGAAAATACGGCCCAGACCACAGAATCCTTTATAAATGCATTCTATGAACACCTTCAGGAATGCATGGATCATGCGATCCCAAATAAAACCAAGACCCAATCCTCCAAAGGCAGACGTCCTGTCTGGTGGACCCCAGCCATAAACAAACTATACAATAGAAGGAGGAAGCTACTAAATGATAGAGCAAAATCCCAAAAGGGAAGGCATCACTGGTCAGTATTAGCAAAAACCTACGGGCACTCATAAAATTGTCTAAGGCCAGCTTCGAGAGAAAAATTGCACAGGACACTAAGGATAATCACAAGGCTTTCTTTAGTTATGTTAGGAACCTGGGTGGTAATTCCCAGATATGCTCAGAATTAGTCCAAAATGACAAAAATACACGAACCCACAGACATTGCCAACATCCTAGCTGACAGGTTCAGCGCAAACTTCTCCCCTCCACACCAAAAGGGCAAATATCTATCCCAGCAGAGTGCTGCCCCTGACATCTCAGATGCTCAGGTAAGAGCCGCCCTCTCCAAAGCAAAAACACAGCATCAATGGGACCAGACGGTGTCCCAGGCTGTGTCCTACATGAACTCCAAGAAGAGCTAAACCCAAACATAAAACTACTGTTCAATCTCAGCCTTACTACAGGATATGTGCCCAAAGAGTGGCATACAGCAACAGTGGTCCCTCTCCATAAAGGTGGTGCCTCAACGGATCCTGGAAACTATCGCCCCATAAGCCTGACTAGCTTGGTCTGCAAAGCTATGGAAAGGATCATCATGGACCTCATAAATAAAGATATTGGGGACCTACAGACACTGGATCCTACCCAGTTCGGCTTTGTTAAGGGCAGATCCTGCCTCTTAAACCTGGTTGATTTCTTTGAAACAGTCACCAAGGCCATTGACGAGGGAAGGTGGTCCACACAGCCTACCTGGACCTCGCAAAGCCTTCGATACAATACCCCACTCGGGCATTATAGATAAGCTCACCAGCTTAAATATAAACCCCTATGTCACTAGATGGATTGCAAACTGGCTCAAGGACAGAACCCACATGGTTAGAATTGCTGGAGCCATGTCAGACTCCAAACCAGTTACAAGTGGTGTCCCACAAGGCTCAGTCCTGGGACCTCTCTTGTTCAGTATATATTTCTCGGAGGTACAGGCCAACACGGAAGGACTGTGGCTGACCAAGTTCGCAGATGACTGCAAACTGGGCGCCATAATCGACTCTCCAGCCGACACAAGCATCCTCCAAAAGGGCCTCATAGAAACAGACAACTGGTGCCAGAGCCATGGCCTCAAGCTAAATGCCAAAAGTGTATAGTCATCCCCTTTGGCAAAAACAAAGTGCCCACAAATTACCACATAGGTGGTAATCCATTAAGTACAGAAGAAGTAATTAGGGACCTGGGGACCCAAGTTGATAGCAATCTCTCATTTGACAACCACGTGGCCAAAGTGGTTAGAAAAACATTTTATATAGCCCACCTAATCATGAAGGGATTCACATCTAGATCAGGGAGGTCATCGTGCCTCTTTACTCATCCCTCATCAGGCCCATAATTGAGTACAATGCCCTTTGGGATGTACCTTACCAGACACCTGCAGCAACTGGAAAGACCCCAAAAGTACCTCACCAAGAGGATCAAAGGGCTCAAACAGATGCCATATGCTGCCCGGTTAAAGAAACTCCAGCTCTACTCAGTGGCATACCGCCTGTTCAGAGGCGATCTGTGCCTGACGTATAAAGCCATGTCCAACCCAGAATTAATGGACATGCTGCACCTCAGAAAATCCAAATCCCATCGAGCTACGTGCTCGAGAGACTTGAACCTCAGCACTGAAATAAATAGGACATGCTGGAGGGACAGATTCATAACCCAGAGGCTCCCTTCACTCTGGAATAAAATCCCAGTCCAGGTTAGGCAGAGTCCCTCATTGACTCTCTTCAAGAGGAATCTTGATGAGTGGATGGGAGATCGTAGGTTTACCCGGGTATCACTTCTGTGTCACTGTTAGACAGAGGCACAGTATACTAACCTCGAAAAGGGCATAGCAAAATAAATTTAAAATGGGTGGCGAAAGCCAAACACATTCTGGCTAGGCTTATAAATGCCCTAGGGCAGATAGCCTAGTATGAACCTATGAACCTATGAACCTATGTACCTTGTTCCCCATTGGCCCTATGTGCTGTTAATCACCATGGCAATCACAATACTATGGTAGCATGTGCAAAGGTCACTTGTCAGTCACCTCTATGGTACAGTTGTGGAATATGTGGGTCATGTGGCAATGTCACAGCTGCCACATGTACACAGTCAACCCTCTCCCTACACATGGACGTACAACACATGTATGAGATGCAACCACATAGCCAAACTGGGGACTAAGCACTCTGAACCCAGTACTGGCATAACCTGTCAGGTGGCATGAAATACTACAGTGACTACAATACCAGTCTGATGTAGACCTACACTGACAGCAATCCAAACACATGAACACACTGGGCCATTCGTGGAGCCTCAGAATAGCATCCTGCCTGAGCAGCAGACACCTCTGCAGCTGGCACACAGGCATACGTTAAGCCAGAACACAGCACGTGCAACACATAGCACACAAATCCTGTGTGCCAAACAGTCACAGCCTGTACGGCTAGACAACACACCTGCTACAGTTGTGTTAGGTACCTTTATTGTCCAGTACAGTGAGGTCCCGCTCACCAGGCTGGACAAGGTGAAGGTCACAGTGATATGCCCGTGGGGCACTATGGTCCACCACATAACACAAGCATACAGGTCAGTCAGAGGCATGGACACATATGACTCAGTCATTGTCCATGCCACTATGGCTGACCTGTGATGTACCTCCCTGGACTACATGATAGGGAACATGGAAGGGCTCTCTGAGCATGTGGCACAGGCTGGTATGACCCTGACCTTGGTTGGCATCATACCCTCACCAGGAATGCTGACGTATTACTGAATGCTGATGAATTACTGTAGCTACAACACCCTAGCTGAAAGGTTCCTAGCATGTAGTCACTGCATTGCTATGGAACAACTTGTTACCACTCCCACAACAGGTGAAAACATGCAGCACCTGTTCACCAACAACATGTAGACTATATGCCCCAGACCAGATGTGTATCCCTCGCTGCTAGGATGATACCATATACATCTCACACTGTATATACACATACCACATGCAGCACCTGCACAGAAGACCACAGTCATAATGTTATCCAGTGCAAATACCATGTATTCACATGTGGCAGGCATCAGACATGGGAACTATTGAAGGTCACAGGTACATATGTGTATTTGGCACACACATACATCATCTGTGTCCATTGCCATTACTGGTTTAATCGATGTCATGCATTATTGTGAACAACAACCCACACACATGGGCATTCTGTGTGACAAAAACACACGTGGCATGTGTGGAATTCAAAGCCATAACTAACTGTGCTATGACAGTAGTGAGAGACGCAGTAGCAGAGCGTGCTATTTGCATTACTGGGAGATTTGCCCTCTTCCGCTGTACTTGTAGGGTGCTGACATCATCTCTGTGTAGAGATTGGAATATGCAGCAGCTGGTGTGTTGTACTGGTTGGCAAAAGGGTCAGTTCTCTCACACATGTAATTGCACACACCCTACTTCCACCCCCACACACACACACTTGCCATTTGCAGGATTCAAACCCCTACCTAACTATGTTATGACACACAAGACGGACGCATTAGCAGAGCACGCTATTCGCATTACTGGGAGGTTTCTCTTCTCCTGCTGTACTTATAGGGTGCTGACATCATCAGTGTTTAGAAAGGGGAATGTGCATCCTGTAGTGTGTTCTCCTAGTTGCCAAAAGGGACATTTCTTTCATACAGAATTGCACACACACTAACCCCCTCCACACACACTGAGCATTTGCAGGATTCAAACCCCTACCTAACTATGTTATGACACTCGAGACGGATGCATTAGCAGAGCGCGCTATTCGCATTACTGGGAGGTTTCCCTTCTCCTGCTGTACTTATAGGGTGCTGACATCATCAGTGTTTAGAAAGAGGAATGTGCATCCTGTAGTGTGTTCTCCTAGTTGCCAAAAGGGACATTTCTTTCATACAGAATTGCACACACACTAACCCCCTCCACACACACTGAGCATTTGCAGGATTCAAACCCCTACCTAACTATGTTATGACACTCGAGACAGACACATTAGCAGAGCACGCTATTCGCATTACTGGGAGGTTTCCCTTCTCCTGCTGTACTTATAGGGTGCTGACATCATCAGTGTTTAGAAAGGGGAATGTGCATCCTGTAGTGTGTATTCCCGGTTGGGACATCACACAGACACACACACACACACACACACACACACACACACACACACACACTGAGCATTTGCAGGATTCAAACCCCTACCTAACTATATTATGACACTTGAGGGAGACGCATTAGCAGAGCGCACTATCCGAATTACTGGGCATCTGTTCTGCACCTGCAGTATTTATAGGGTGCTGACATCATTATTTCTACAGAGGTATGTACATCTAGTACTACCTGTCAGGTGGGGGATAGCATATATATGCATTTGCAGCCACCTACTTCAGGGTCAGATATGCACATCGCACTGGCAGGTTATGTTCTATACCATGCTTCGTGACCACAGGACCTGTAACACACAACACAACCAGTTGGACCACCCTCCCACATCCAGGACACACACTTTGCTTCCCTGGGAACAGTGCCAAGATATGCAGGTGTTCACATACACCATTCCAGTTGTTAACGTCAGGTACAGGTATATTGTGTGTGGGAACTACTCAGGCCTCTACAACATTACCCTACAGCCACTACAATTTGTGAGTCCATGTGCTATGGCAGAACCACTCACCACAGCCACAAGGGGAATACATATTGCACCTGACCATCTGCAACATGGGTACTCACTGTTCCACACCAGAGGTAGACCACCATTGTTGATATCTGACCATACCCACCTTTCCCTGGACATCCATATCCCATCCCCACCCCAGGCAAGGTTGTCACTGCAAACAAAGTGTATTTATCAAAAGCAGACTTTACACTTGTGAAGACTGGGGTGGAAGACTTCAAAGGACCCATGCTGGGGAGTATACAGGCCACTCTGCATAATCCTTGACAATTGCATTCTATGAGCATGTGGAAGGTTTGCATTGATCATGCTATCCCAAATATACCCATGACTGCTCCACAACAGGACACCTGTCAGGTGTACACCAGCCATATATGAGCTGTCCAACAGATGGAGTGAGCTAATACATTGCAGAGCAGTAGCCCACAGAGGGAGGACATCTCTGAACAGTACTGGCACGACACTTCAATCCCTCATAATCATCACGACAAAGTGTTGACAGTGAAATTGTCCAGACAATGCAGATAAGGCTCCCCTCAGTCTGTTATTGATGCCCACTTACTGTTAGAGGTCCTCACCAACCCTCTTCCAGCACACACCAACAACATGGATGTGGCTTAGCAAATTCAACCCTGGGATCTCCACTGTGTCCCTGCTTGACAGAGGCACAGCACACTAGCCTCACACGGTGCCTTATGTGACCTACTTTACAGTGGCACAGTAGCCTACTGTACTGGGGAGGCAGACGCCAAGCACACTCTGGCTAAGCTGTCATTCCCTAGGGCAAACAGCCTAGTGTTGACCTCTACACCCATATGTTTAATTGTCAGATGCACAATATTTGTTGCTGATAGACTGTTTGCAGGTCTTTATTGCCATAGCATTCCCTGTTTCTATGAACAACTTGTGTATCTGTGGAAGATGTTTGAATATGAGAGGGATCCACTATATCACGTATGTCTCTGTAGTCATTTAACTGTGTGCACTGGGCAGATTGCTGTAATGTGGTTGGTTCCTGGAATTACACGTACAAATACCGGATATGTGTGGCCAACTGCTAAACTGAGATTTGGCCTAAGTGTGTGAGCATGCCCAGTTCAGGCTTTCCATGGCATGTTGTCTGACATATGTCTCATTTATCAAAGTGTGCGAGCATGCCCAGTGTGAGCTTTCCATATGTTGAACTCTGCAGCCCACCACATTTGTGGATGAGTGTGAACTTCAACAATATCTCACGTTTATGGTTGTGTGTTGTGTGTCATGTTGTGTAGTTACTGTCCAACTGCTTTGTGTCTGAACACAACAGGGATTATACTGTGCCTGCAGGGTTTGCATGGGATACTTTGCATACAGTTGTCAACATCCTTTCATACTGACCTAACACTGTAGTACCATATAGTGTACTGGTTCAGTACTTTCACTGTGGTGGACAGTATCCTGGGCTTTAGTCCTATCACTGCTTTACATTTTCATAGTGAGCACAACAGCCTGGTTAGGGGCCAGTTGTGCACATCTGACCATGTTGCATTATGTTCAGATATGAACTACTTAAACCAGGCTTGTCCAACATTGGTAGTGTATTCCACAACATAGGTGTACATTGGCAAACACTAGCGATGTGCCCTAGGCCATTTCTAATGCTAGTCGGAGAGTGTGTTTGTCCTTCGACACACATTGTAAGTGGAGTTTGCCATGACATATGTCATGGTTAGTATACTGTGCCTCCGTCTACCCGTGACATAACAGTGATACCCAGGGTAAACCTACCATCTCCCATCCACTCATCAAGATTCCTCTTGAGGAGAGTCGATGAGTGACTCTCTGGCTAACCTGTACTGGGAGTTTACTCAAGAGTGGGGTGGCTTCTGTGTTATGGATCATTCAGTACAGCTTGTCCTATGTATGTCAGTGCTGGGGTTCAGGTCTCTCATGTGCATAGCTCACTGCCATTCAGATTGTACAAGGTGCAGCATGTTCATTGATTCCAGCTTGGACATGGCTTTATACATCAGGCACAGCTTGCCTCTGGGTGGGCAGTATGGCAGTGTGTGGAGCTGCAGTTTGTTTAATCAGGCAACACATGGCATCTGTTCAAGCTCTTTGATACTCCTGGTGAGGTACTTTTGGGGACTTTACAGTTGATGGAGGTGTCTGCTGAGGTACATCCCACAGGGGCTATTGTAGTCAATTGTAACGCTGATGAAGGATGACTGCAGAGCCACAATGACCTCCCTTATCTAGATCTGACAACCTTCATGATTAGGTGGGTATATGGTATGTTTCTGTAACCACTACAGCCACATGCTTGTCCAATGCAGGATATCTATCAACTTGTGTCCCCAGGTCTCTCATTACATGTTAAGTACTTAATGGGTTAACACCTATGTGGTAATTGGTGGGCACTTACTGTATATCCACAGGGGTTGACTATACACTTTTCTGCAATTAGCTTGCTGACATGGCTATGGCACCAGTTGTCTGTTTCTATGTGGCCCTTTTGTGGGATGCTTGTGTCAGCTGGAGGGTCAGATATGGTGGCCAGTTTGTAGTCCTCTGCAAACATGTTCAGACACAGTCCTTCCATGTTGGCCTGTACCTATGGGACATATATACCAAACGAGGGAGGTCCCAGGACCAAGCCTTGTGGGATGCCAGTTATATCTGGTTTGTAGTCTGACATGGCTGCAGCATGTCTGACCATGTCAGTTCTGTCCTTGGTCTGGTTTGCAACCCCTCTACTGACATAGGGGTTTATATTTAAGCTGGTGAGCTTATCTATAATGAACACGTGGGGTATTGTATGGAAGACTTTGCAAGGTCCAGCTACGCTGTGTGGACCACATTGCCCTCATCAATGACCTTAATGACTGTTTCAAATGAGTCAAACATGTTTAAGGGGCAGGATCTGCACTTAAGAAAGCCACACTGGGTAGGGTCCGGTGTCAGTAGGTCCCCAATATCTTTATGTCTGCGGTACATGCTGATCCTTTCCATAGCTGTGCAGACCAAGCTTGTCAGGATTCTGGGGTGGTAGTTTGCAGTATCCATTCAGGCAACACCTTTGTTGAGAAGGACCACTGTTGTTGTACACTGCTCTTTGGGTACATATCCTGTGGTAAGGCTGACATTGAGCAGTAGTGTGATTTGGCATTCCATTCTTCTTGGAGTCCATGTTGGACTCAGCCCAGGACACCATCTCATACCATTGCTGCTGTGTGTTTTGCTTTGTAGATGCTGGCTGTTACCTCAGCATCTGCAATGTCAGGGGGCAGCAGTCTGCTGGGATAGATATTTTGCATTCTGGGGGTTGCACTGCACCTGTCAGGTTGGATGTTGGCAATATGTGTGTGTGTTTGGTATGTTGTTTGTAATATTTGAGTGATTCAGAGCATATCTGTGAATTCCCAACAAGGTTCCTACCATCAGTTAAGAAAGCCTTGTGATTATCCTTAGTGTCCTGTACAATTTGTATCTTCATAGGTTCATAGGTTCATACTAGGCTATCCACCCTAGGGCATTTATAAGCCTAGCCAGAGTGTGTGTGGCTTTCGCCACCCCTTGCTATGTGAATATTATGGCCATTTATGATTTACTTTACTGTGCCTCTGTCTGGACGTGACACAGTGAAGACCCCAGTGTACATCTACGATCATCCATCCACTTGGCAAGATTCCTGTTGAAGAGTGTCAGTGAGGGGCTCTGCCTAACATGGAGTGGGATTCTGTTCCAGGGTGTAGGGAGCCTCTGGGTTATGTATCTGTCCCTCCAGCACATCCTATTTCATTATGTGTTGAGGTTGACATCTCTCACTCTCACAGCTCCGATGGCTTTGGGTTTTCTGGGGTGGAGCATGTCCATTACTCCTGTGTTGGACATGGCCTTGTACAACAGGCATACAACGCCTCTGTGTAGGCAGTATGTGACTGCATTCAGCTGGGGTGTCTACAGCCAGGCAGCATATGACATATATTTGAGACCCTTTATCCTCTTGGTGAGGTACCTTTGAGGTCTTTCTAACTGCTGCAGGTGTCGGGTAAGGTACATCCCAAATGAGGCATTGTACTAGATTATGGGTCTGATAAGAGAACAGTATAGGGGCACAATGACCTCTGTTGACGTAGATGTGAATCCTTTCATGATACGGTGTCCAATATAGACAGTCTTCCTAGCCACATTGGCAATGTGAGTGTCACATAACAGGTTACTGTCCACTTGTGTCCCTAGGTCCCTGATTACTCCTTCCATACATAATGGTTTACCACCTATGTGGTAATTTGTGAGTACCTTGTTTGGTATTTGGTGAGACATTCATACTGTCCAGTGTCTTCAGGATGGCTGGGTGGGGTTCCTGTGTGTGAGAGTGTGGTCTGTAGCATGCTACAGACTGTACAGCAGTTTTGCCTATGGTTAGTTGCACATGGGTGGTCTCCGATGCTTCGTGCATTGTCAGTTACCTGGACGTATGGGTGTCTGTGCTGAATATGGATACTCCCCTCCTTTTATGTTTTGGTCCAGGTTTTGGGGCCATAACGCATGATATGAGGTATAACCTGGTAGTGCTGGTGTGCTGTCAGGAGGCTTGCTGCAGGTTTCTGTCACTGCACGGACATCAATGTTCTCCATACTGGGGGAGGGCCTCAGGAGCATGCATATTGAGGTTTACACGTCTGGCATTGGTCAGCATTACCCTTATGTTTCTTTCCACTTATGTTTTCTAGGGTGGTGGGTTAGTCTTTTCAGCCTTGCCTACGAAAGGCTCTATGGAGGTGGCAAAGCCTTATCCAATATCCAGACACCCAGGGTAACAGGTGCAAGCCATCCCTGGAACAGCAGCGTGGCTTGTCAAGCATGACATCCCAAGCAGACAGACATTGGATCCCCTTGGAATGACACCAGTAATTGTGCCACTTGTTAAAGCTGATCATTCTGTGTTTGTACTGTGGCATCATTCTTGGTGAGGGTAGGATGCTGCAAACGGTCAGTGTCATACCGGCCTGGACTACATAATCGGAGAGCTCATCTATGTCTCTTTTCATGTAGGGAGGTACATCTCAGGTCATTCACGCCAGCATGGACAATGACTGCATCATATTTCTACTTGCTTTGGGGTGACCTGCGTATTTGTGTTATGTGGCATATTGTAGCAGCCTACAGGCAGCTTACTGTACCCTTTCCCTTGTTCAGTCTGGTGAGCGGGACAGCAGTGTGTCTGACTATGGAGTCACCTATTACATCTGTATCAGGCATGTTGTTTCTCCTTCTGGCCTGTGACTGTTTGGCACACCAGCTTTGTGTACTATGTGTTGCATGTGCTATGTTTGGAGGTTGTGGTTGCTTGGGTGTCTGCTTTGGAGGCCTCTGTTGGTGTGGTGTGTTTGTAATTAGGGCCTCCGGGAATGTTTTTCTGTGTTTATGTCTTTGGTTTGCAGTTGTGATAGGTCTATGTGGGACTGGGTTTGTGGTGTGTGTGGTTACCTTCTCCTCCTGACTAGTTTTGACAGTACTGAGTTGAGGGAGCTCAGCCTCCGGTTTGGATAATTGGTTGCATCTCTCACATATATTTGTATTTCTTGGGGAGTTCAGGGTTGTCTGTGTACTTGGGGCAGGTGTAACATTGCCTCAAGATTCACAGATTCAACTTGTTGTAGCTGGCCTTAGTGGATTGTATGTGTGGACATATTTTATTGCCATACTACTGATCAGTGATTACTTCCCTTTTATGTTTGCTCTATCATGTAGTAGCTTCCTCATTCTCTTGCATGGTTTGGTAATGGCTGGAGTCCACCATGCCAGATGCCTGCGTGTATGGCATTGTGTCTTGGTTTTATTTGGGATTGCATAATCCAAGCATTCCTGGCAGTGTTCATGGAATGCCTGTATAACAGGTTCTGAGGTGTGGCCCATATTTTGCACCTGCACAGGGCCTTTAATGGATTCCACATCAGTTTGGAGGAGTGCAACTTTTGCTTTACACATGTTTTTCACTGTGGTTTTCTGGCCAGGGACTGTGGTCAGGATGTGTATATCCAGTGTGATTACTCTATGGTCTGGTCTTACCAGTGAGGGATACACTTCTCATCTTGCCATCCAGTACCCATGTTGCTGATTATCACATCCAGTATGCTTACCCCTCTTGTGGGAGTGGTACGTTGTTCCTGGGCATTTTGGTTTATGGATTCTAGGAACTTTTGTCCTACAGTGTTGGAGCTAGTATAATGCTCCCAGTCTATGTCTGGGTATTTTCAGTCACACAATATAATGTGGTTTGGAGGGCTTGATATATTCATGTATTCCAACACAGGCCAGGTGCAGTTCCTGGTGTTAGGACGGTAGTCTGTAGCAGGCTATAAACTGGGAGGCAGTTTTAGCCACTGTTACTTGACCATGGCTAGTCCATGCTGCTTCTTGTTGTGGTACCAACATGGGGGTGTGGTTATCCTTGACAATTATTGCTAGTCACCCTCCTTTTGTAGCTTGTTCCATGTTTTGAGGCTGTACAGCACAGTATGAGGTGTAACCTGGTAGTGTTAGGGTGCTGTTGTGAGCCTTGACCCAGTTTTCTGTTACAGGACAGATATCAACATTCTCCATACTGGGGAGTTTAGACTGCATGCATCTTGCTGTTTAGACTTCTGGCATTGGGTAGCATTACATCTAGGTTCTTATCCCTTGTGATACCTATGGAGGTGGGTTTGTGTTTTGAGCCTTACCTATTCAGGGCACACTGTGGGTAACAACAGCCTTTGCCAGTATCCATAAGGCCTGGACTGATAGGTGCATGCCACCCCTAGCAGGTGGAGCATCATGTCATGCTCAGCATGTCATCCCAGGCTGGCACACATTGGATCCCCTTTGACTAACTGCAATACTTCAGCCATTTATTGCAATTGATCATCTCATCGTCATATTGTGGCATCATGCTTGGTGAGGGTAGGATGTTAGTCAGGGTCATCAAGTGTGCATATACTACATGTTGTTACATTGCTTAACACATGGCATTCATGCCTCAGGTGGTGCTGCAGGGCTGCCTCTGTCGGATGCACATACTACACTCCCTGTACATGTTTGAGAGCAGGTTATGTCATTTTAGGCATCCCTGTTATTATATGAGTGAGTCAGAGAGGGTATCATTCCCAGGGTTCCTACTGAGCCAGTGTATGTGCTATGCGTTGCCTCTTTGCCAAGGCCAGGGCATACTGGGCATGCCTCCTTCTGCCTACTGGGGCAGGCTCAGGTTGTTCCTCCTCTGAGTCACGCTCTGCCTGTGATGGCCTTGGCAATGGTGGGGGGCTGTTTGGCCCGGCCCTATGCTGGTCCTGCTGCAGCTGTTTTCGCAAGATCATATTATGTAGCATAGCACATACCATGACAATTTGGGTACATGTAGTTGGTGAGTACTGCAAGGCTCCACCAGATGTGTCCAGACACCGGAACCGTGACTTGAGCAGCCCAAACACATGCTCTATTACATTACGTGTTTGTGCGTGTGCCTCATTATGGCGTTCCTGTTCAGGTGTGTGTGCGTTTCTGATGGGTGTCATCAGCCACGGCTCCAGTGCATAACCTGCATCCCCACTAGGTGTCCATGTGGGATGTCCCCATTGGCAAATGTCTGGTACAGCTGCGTCAAATGCCAGATATGGGAATCATGGTAGCTCCCAGGGCAGCCAGCACACACATTCATTATTATGCCCTGGGCATCACACACGACCTGGCAGTTGATGGAGGGGAAGCCCTTGCGGTTAATGTAGGCCCTACCCCGCTCACCGGCTGGTGCTTTGATGCATATGTGCGTGCAGTCTATTGCACCCACTACCTCAGGGTATTCCGCTATTTGCTGGAAGAGACGCATATTGCTGGCCAATACCTCACGGGCATTGGGGAAATATACATGATCACCGACATGTGCTGACATGGCATCCAGGAACTGGTGCAGTACCCTGGAGGCTGATGCCTGTGATATCCCCATCATATCACCAGTTGGTCTCTGGAAGGTACCTGTTGCTAGTATTCTTAGGCCAACACATACCTTGGTTTCCACTGGGATGGGTTCCCCTCTGTTGGTTCTGTGTGTGAGGCGTGGCCTGCACAGCTCGACAATTTGCTGCAGGAGGTCTCTGTCCACTCTATAGCGCTCTACTATCTCCAGCTCATGTAACCCGTGGTAGGTGACCCTGGGCCTGTACACTCTTCTCCGTCTCCTCACTGTGGGTTGTCTGGCACCATTTGCATTGTCACCACCCTCAGCAAGTAGCCTATGTCTCCTTATGACAGCTATGGCAGCCCCTAGCATTTCTGCTCTGAGTTCAGCTTTTTCAGTTTTCACTTCTAATAGCTTACTCCTGTCTTGCAGTGTCTCTTGAGAGAAACATCCTGCACTGCTGTTTGCAGAGTTTTAAGTGCTTGGCTGAGCTACTATTCTGCCTGTGTAATTGCCTGCTTCTAATTGTTTTCACCTGCTAGCTCCAGCAGTATTCCCTGCTAGCTTCCTACTAATTCTGTTGCTTCCTTTTTCCTTTCTGTTTCCTCAGGGGGGAGCAACGCGCATACCAGCAGAAACACGCTCACAGTGGCTTACACGCACGCACACAGGCTTACACGGTTCAGAATCTGCTTATTCAGGTTAAAACGCGCGCACACCAGCGCAAACAGTCTTACAAGTCTGCCAACAGGCTCCCACATGCTCAGTCTGCCTTACACGCGTGCACACTGTCCTACTCGCGCTTCATGGCGTGCGCATGCACGCCCAGCAAGAAACTTTGGTGTAAGCAACAGTGTACACCTTCCATTTCTTGACTTTCCCATGCTTATCTTGTGGCACTCCTCTTTCCATGATATGTGTCTGACATCTGTCATGTAACACTGACCTCCAATGAACTGCATTTCTTTCTACCATTCCCCCCTGTGATGTCACCTATCTCCTACTCTATTCCTCCCCTTATGTATCTCTTACACTACTCAGAATGTGCTCATTTGCTATGTGACAGTGGAATTCAGTATCCTAACACTCATTTACATCAGATTGCCTACTAATGCTTAGTTACATGTCTTAGACTCAGCTTCCTCCCTTAGTAACCACTAAACGGTGGCCATGTTGTTTTTGGTCTGCTGGTCCCTGCATTGTAAATCCATGTATTGCATAAAACCCACATTTGTGGGTTTATAACCTTCATTTTTATGTTTTATACAGCGCAGCCCGTTTGCGCTGGGCTGCACTGCATTTAAACATCGGCGATCGCCAAAAAAATATATATTTATTTCTTATATTTGCATCGGGGTACCTTGCCAATGGCCACATATTTGGCCATTGGCATGCTGCCTGACACATATGCACCCTTTATTTGGAGCTGACATGGCTCCATTGTGTTTTTTGCAGAAACGTACTCAGTTGTCAACTGAGTACATTTCTGCAGCTAAAACGGCTCTTACACGGGCTGCTTTGGGCTTCCTGGATCGCTAATCTACCTCATTTGCATGCCTTTTGGCTGCAAGTGAGGTGATTAGCATATCCACTCCCACTCCGTGTAAGAGACGTTTTAGCTGGTCTCTTACACGGAATTTAGGGCTGTTCCTGGATCGCGAAGGCTGCATGGAGTCTTACACTACTCTTAGACTCCGTGCAAGCCTTCGTGAATCCTGCCCCTTATCTTATAATGTCACTATAAATATGAGTATTGCTGAAACCATTAATTAGTGGGTACATACTTTATACCTCAAAAATACTTAAAACTGCCTCAAAATGTTCCATAACACCACACTGTTCTTTTCTGGATTTATCAAGTATAAAACAAATATTTCCTGAATACCACATTAGCTATAGAATTGAATTTGTGAATCCATTTTTTTTGTCAATGGTTCTAAATATAAAGTAAATGACAGCATGGGAAGAGGGGATACTTGCCTGGGTCCTCTGTTCAATCACTTCTTGTCAGAAAACTCTTCTACCTTAATTATTGCGTTTGACCCTTCATATATAGTTCTTATTAACCTTGATGTTCTATCCGCAAATGCAAATGCTGTCATTGTCCTACTCAGAAAACTCCAACCGACACTACTGAATGCTTTCTCTCCATCAAGACCTGCTAACAATAGAAACATTTTCATATACTCTGCTACTCACTAGATCATCATTGTTATTATGGTTGTCAAATGTTTGCCAATCCATATTTATCAACTTTGGCAAAAGCTTTCCCATCCACTAAGCTAGTATAGACACAGGTACTTTATAATGATTGTTTAAAATTAAATAAAATGGGGCCTATATGAAGCAAGATCTGAAGGGTCTCTACCCTCTTTGGGTAATACAGACACCACAATTTTCTTCAAAGACTCTGGTACTTCATTCCTCCTTTTAAAATATTGCAAAACAGGTCTTTATCACTTTTTTTCTCTCCTAACTTACAAATTACCATAGGAATACAATCTGTTCATGGAGACTTCCCTGTTAACTGAGCATGCAGAAAGGAAATTCAAGGTAACAGTCTTGTGACCATTATGCCTTGCCAATTCCCACCCTAGTCTGCTACACCAATCTCACTGAAGGTTAGGCCACTCAAACCTGGGCTGAATGCCTGAATACCCATCCAATTAACCAGATTCTATCTGAATGAAGACATCATATCTTACTGCTTCATCTGCAGTGGTAGTCTATTCTAGAGGTGAGGGAGATGCAGTGTAATAAAAATCTCTCTCTACGTCTTGTTTTACTGATCTGCTGAAGCAGGTTTAGATTTATAATCTCAGCCTATGCCCCACAGCAGGGTTGTGATAGTGAGGAAAAGAGTGCATTTAGACAGCAGTTGCATGACCTACTAGATAAAGCAGGACAACATGAATTGGTGTTGATAATGGGTGACTTGAATGCACATATCGGGACAGACAGATCAGGATAAGAGGACTGCCTGGGTCCACATGGGTTGGGCAACAGAAATAAAGAAGGAGAAGGCATTCTAGACTTCTCTCTGGCAAATGGCTTGATAGTAGCCAACACATGGTTCAGAAAGAGAGACATTCACAAGATTGCATACAAGGGCAGTCAACATGCAACTCAGGTAGACTTCCTCCTAGTAAGGAAAAGGCACTGGGGTAGAATCCACAATTGTAAAGTCATCCCCAGTGAAACAGTCAGCACACATCATAAACCACTAGTTGCCACAATCAGCTGCAAGCAGTGGTCAGAGAAGGCTCTAAGGTCAACAGAGACCAGGCTGAAGTCCTGGAAGTTGACTGGAGAGAAAGTACAACAGTTCAAGGAACTACTCAGAGCTCTAGCATCCCAAGAAGAGAAGGAAAAAGGTGGAGTTGAAGAAGAATGGCAGCGCCTAAAAATAGCATGTGTTAGGACTACAGAAAAGATATGTGGTGGCCAAGCCAGGTATGGAAATAAGCTACATAAGGAAAGCTGGTGGTGGAATGCAGAAGTCCAGGAAGTCATCAAAAGAAAAAAGGAGTGCAGGAAGAAGTGGGAGACAGAAAAGACTGACCAGGCTAGGAAGGACTACTAGTTGGCTAACAAAAAGCTAAAAAAAAAAGTTGCAACAGCAAATAATAGGGCATCGGAGGCACTATACCAACTTCTGGAAAGTGACTCAGTAAGAGGCACAAAGAAACTATATCAGGTTGCAAGACAAAAACAAAAAGATAAAGAAGATAGTCAGACACCCTTCATAAGGGATGCCAGCGACAACGTGCTGACCAGCCCTGAGGACATCAAAGGCAGATGGAAGGAGTATTTCCAGCAGCCTCTGAATGAAGAACACCCCACAGAAGCTGTAGTGCCCCAGAAACAGCCTACAATGAGAGAAGAAGAGGAGCCCACCCTAGAAGAAGTAAGAACAGCACTAAGGAAGATGAAGTCAGGGAAAGCAGCAGGCTCAGATGAGGTCACAACAGATATTATAAAGATGCTAGGTGAGATAGGGGAGAAATGGCTCCTGAGGGTACTAATAGCAGTGTGGAGAGAAAGGTGTATCCCAGATGACTGTAGAATAAGCATACTCATCACAGTGTACAAGAACAAAGGGGCATCCACAACTGTGGGCAGTACAGAGGCATCAAACACCTATCACACTGTATAAAAGTTCTGGACAGGGTGATTGATAAATCGATAGGCAGAGTAGTAAAATGTAAGATGGGAGATGAGCAGTTTGGATTCAGATCAGGATACACCACAACTGACCCGATGTTTGCATTGAGACACATACTTGAGAAGAAGCTAGAGATGAGGAGAGAGTCGAACTGGGCATTCCTAGACTTGGAGAAAGCATATGACAACGTCCCAAGAAAGCTGATCTGGGCAGTACTGCAGTGGTTTGAAGTCCCAGAAACATTGGTAGAATTAGTGCAGGTTATGTACAAAGACCCAATGACTCAAGTACAGATGGTGTTCGACCTCACAGAGGGGTTCCCAGTGGGTGTGGGTGTACATTAAGGTTCATTCTGAGCCCACTACTGTTCATACTGGTGATGGACTACATCAGCAAACAGGATGGATCAACAAAGCTGCTGTATGCAGACGATGTGGCAGTACAGGCAGACTCTGAGCTAGAAAGTCAGCAAAGGATAGGAAAATGGAATGCAAATCTGAAGGCACATGGGATAAAACTAAGCACAGATAAGGTGGTGTTAATGGCAGCAAATTGGAGAAATCAGAAGAAGCTGAGAATTGAGATAGAAGGGAAGATAGTGGAACAGGTAAACAGCTTCAAGTATCTGGGAGGAGTAGTTGAGGAGAAGGGTAGTCTGAATGAAGAGATCAAACCTAGAATCAGAGAGGCTGCAGCCAACTGGCACAGAGTATCAGGTGTAGTCTATGACAGAAGAATGCCAAAGAAGCAGAAAAGTAAGGTGTACAAGATAGTGGTGCGACCAGTACTACTGTATGGTACAGAAACCTGGGCAGTAAAGGCAGAACAGTTGAAGAAGCTAGAGGTGATGGAAATGAAGTGCCTGAGAAAGGTGACAGGATGCACACTGTGGGACAGACAAAGAAATGAGGACATAAGAGTAGAAGCAAAAGTAGCTCCAATTGCAGAAAAGATCAAATAGAACAGATTACGCTGGTTTGGGTACATGTGTAGAAAACCAGAAGACAATCTGGTGAGGAAGATTTGGGACAGACAGGAAGAAGGTAAGAGGAAGTGAGGACATCCAGCAAAGAGGTGAATGGATTGTGTGAAAGAAGATCTGCGACAGTCAGGCATGAGTGTTGAAGAAGACAGGAGTGTGGTACTGAATTGAGAGAGTTGGCAACAGTTAACACGATACCCCAACCCCATGTAGAAAAATGGGAAAAGGGGGGATGATGATGATGATGAAGCAGGTTTAGAGCCCTTGTTCTGTTTTGTGAAGCTATAAGAGATCCTGGACTACTTGGGGTCCATGATTGCTTGGAAGGCAATGTAGAGCTCTCCTCTGAGGAGCCCTTAAGACACAGAACAATCACAGGCTACCAGGTATGGCTATAATGCTTTCAACTTTCTCTTGCCCAAGCCACTATACTAAAAGTTGTTGCTTTCTAGAGCTATCATCAAAAATAGCTCCTTAACAGCAGAATTTTGAAACTCAAGCATATTATCCAAATTCTCCCTTACTCTTCCTTTAGCACTCTGTAGTTGCTCCTTTTCTTTTATTAAATGTTTTGGTCCCCTCAGGCCTTATTTGTACTAGTCCCCAGTGCCCCATGTTCATGCCAAGTCTACCAGCCACACTCCTACCCCTTCCTCACCAACCCAGATTTACTCCAGTATTTCTGAGGCTGGTGTTGGATCATAAAGATGTCCTGGTGCCTCAACCATCTGTGCTTCCTTCCAGTTTTTTTATATGCCCTACCCACTTTCTGTTTCCCTACCCCCCATGCATGTTGATTACATCCAGGGCCAACTCCCCTCTTTAAACCATGCCTCACATTAAATGTTCATGTTGGGTCTAATAGCCATTCTCCCCCATGACCCCTCAATTTACTTCAGCATTTCTAGGGCCGGTCATGGATCATAAGGACATCCTCAGGTCTCAACCATCTGTGCCTCTTTCCAGTATTTTTTTAAATTATTTTATATGCCTTACCCACTTTCCTTTTCCCAACCCCATGTTTGTTGATTATATCAGAGGCCAACTCTCCTCTTTGGTCCATGCTTCACTTTAGGGAGTGACACCGAGTGCCCTCCAACATTTTGCTGTCCAAGCCACTAACAGAACCCAGATTAGCTGGGGTATAGTCACAGATTTATCCCTCTATGCCACTGGAGTGCCTCCCAGTTGTTTCTATTCTTGTTCTGTGAAATGTCCCCAACCTGTCTACATATTACCTGTTATTTTTTTCCCATAGTTGTTCTGTTTAAACTTAATGTGTTTTAAACTCCATTTTCATTTTATTCTACTCACTAGTTATCCCTTATCCCTTCCAAAGTAATGTATATCTTCCCTAATTATTCTCAAATTACATCCACTAACTATTTCTTAAATTCCTCTCTTTTTAGAAGATAAGGCATAATGTGCCAGTATCTCATTTTAAAACATTACCCTGCATCTCTAAGTTTTCACTGGTCCATGATCTGATATAGTTACTAGACGTGTCTCAAAGCATTTAATTAAATACATGCTCTTGTGAAATAATTTCTAACCAGTCTAACCCAGTTATTCTATCCTGAGGAATAACATGTAAACTCTGTCAGAGTGCCTTCTACTGAATTCACATATTCCATACCAAATATTCTCATACATTTCTTCAGGAATATATATACCCTTATTGGTTGTATTCTCTCTTTTAGGTTCCCCTGATGCAGCCTCTCTACTGCAGATCAGGTTCTAGCCACACCCATAAATAATATTCCCTGCTGAAAGCTTATTATTTCTCCCAAAATTCTTCTAAGCTCCATCACAGCAGTTTTAGTTGGAATATAAATACATGCCTTCATAATTTTTCTCCCCTGCCAGTAACCCTTACTCCTCAATCAGTATTATTCCCCTTTTCCTTTGCTCCCAACACACTGTTAAATCTCCATCCTGCAATCCTTTCTTTGTCCAATTCACATCTTCATTTCTATGCAAATATACTGCACGTAATATTGTTGTGTACAACCAACATGTCTTAACATAATTCAATACTTGTTGCTTTCTATCTATACTTGTAATGCATTAACATTCCACATTAATATTGACAGAGCAGCCATTCAATAGTTGATACTTCCACGTCATGCGCAACAGTTCATTTAAACATGTTTTCAACTTACAGCTTACACACACACACATATATATATATATATATATATATATATATATATATATATATATATATATATATATATACACACACAAATGCTGGGCAGGATGATCTTATTATATTTTTTATTTTATTTTATTTTACATTTTATTTTATTTTATTTTACATTTGTTAACCGGGAAAGTCCGACTGACGCAGATCCATTTTCAACGGAGGCCCGGGGAGAAAAGCTCCAAGCAAACAATACAATTCCATACAAACATAGTAATAATATACATATAGGATACATATGAGGACTACAATTGAGTGTAGATAGCTCTAAGCACAAATATAGGTACAAAAATTGTATATCATAACAGAGCATTCAGTATATATGAAAAATAGTAGATGTTTTAATATAGGTATAAAGGATAGAACCCTTGTTTTTTTTTTTTGTTGTTTTTTGTTTAGGTAGCAGCCATTTGATACTAAACAAAATTTTAGCAAATTTCTAGCAACAGGACATAGGGGGCAACCATTTGATCCATAGCAGAATCCTAGCACCAGTGCAGTGAAATGACCTAGCCTGGGGAGCAGCATATGCAATGCCAGTTAGATATGTAGTGGGTTTTGAGAAGTTTTTTAAATTGGGAAGTAAATTGGGTAGACGTTAAGCAGCTTGGGAATGAGTTCTGGGTTCTGACGATGGTGCATGCAAAGAGTGATTTACCTGCATCATTTTTGTGTTTGATGACATTTATGTGGTTCTGATGACTAGATCTTAGGGTCCTGGTGGTGGTGTAGGGGTGAATTATGCTTTGAAGTGCTGTTTTTTTTTCAGGGAAGTAGTAGAGTTTATACGTTATTGAGAGTTGGTTTAGTAGGAGTAGTTTAGGAAGTTTGAGCCAGTTTAGTTGCTTAAGGGCAAGACAGTGTTGGGACCTATGCGAGGAATCAGTAGCAAATCTAGCAATCTTGTTGTAGCAGGATTCCAATTTGTTCATTTTGCTGTGATGAAGATTAGTGAAGATAGGGGAGGCATAAAGGAGAATGGATAAAAGGTGAGTTCTTGCTAAGGTGGCCTTAGTAGGTCTAGTGATGAACTGTCGATTTCTGTAGAGGAGACCGAGCTTTTTAACTTTCTTAATTGTTTGGGCTATATGAATGTCAAATCATAGATTATTGTCGATTTCTACACCTAATAGTTTTGTGTGTGTGTGGTTGGGTTAATTTGAATACTGTCTCTAGATGTTATGGTAAAGTCATTATTTGGTGGAGGAGATCTACCGGGGCCAAAGAGAATGAGTTTAGTTTTTTTGGGGTTAAGAATAAGTTTTATGTTAGTGAACCATTCTTCGGCTAAGGAGAAGTTTTTTTCGGTTATGGCTTTTAGTTCCTGTAGGGTAGTGGAGGTACATATAATGGTGGTATCATCTGCATATTGCACAACTGAGGCAGAGAGCGTGGATGAGGATATTTGGTTAGTAAATAGTGAGAATAACAGTGGTCCTAGGATGGACCCTTGGGGAACACCTATACCTACTGGTAAAAGAGGGAAAAGTTGCTCTTGCCAAATAACTGCTTGTTGACAGTCTGTTAAGTAGTTATGGAACCATGATATGGTGGAGGAGCTTAAGTGCTGCTAGACTTTCTAGGAGCATACTATGGTTCACCATGTCAAAGGCTTTTGATAAGTATAGGAATACTGAGGAGACAAATACACCATTGTTTCTATGGTGATTGAGGATGTTGGTGAAGGAAAGAAGTGCTGTAGTAGTGCTATGGGAAGGTCTGAAGCCATGTTGGGATATGGATAGCAGGTTATTTTTTAGTAGGTATTACATTAGCTGGGAATAAACTACCCTTTCTAATATTTTTGATAAAGGTGATAGGATTGCAATAGGGCAATAGTAAGTTCAAGGGACTTACCCCCTTTGTGCAGTGGAATAATGTGTGATATTTTCCAGGTGTTAGGTACTTTCTGTTCTGATATTGACCTATTTACAAGAATGGACACTGGGTAGTCTATTGCTTCAGCAGTTATTTGTAGGAAGTCTGCAGATAGATTGTCAGCTGCCAGAGTGGTTGGTTTTCAGCTTCTTGAGAAGTTTAGCAATAGTTTTAGTAGGGATTGGTTCTAAGGGGAAACTGAAGGAATTGTTTGTTATGGTGTGGGTTGGGGTATTTTTATGTGAGGGGCTACTAGTAGTATTTTGGGTGTTGGTTAGGGCTTGGACTGTTTCAGTAGAGTATTTGTTGAACTGGGTGGGGATATTGTCATGGTTGTTGGGTAATATAGGGTTACAAGTGGTGGATTTACCTCGGTGCAATAAAATATTTATAGTGGCCTAGAAGTTTTGCGGGTTGTTGGAGTACTTATCTATCTTAGCTTTATTGCAGAGTTTGAGATAAGTTTGTCTCGTAATGCTATTGTTTGTTTATGGAATTGTAGCCAGGCTTTGCCCCTTTCTTTCATTATGGTTTTAGTATCTTTTGTTAGCTATGGGGCACAGTTAGTTCTGATTCTAATGGTTCTGGGGGGTACATGATAGTTTAGGATGTCTAAGAAGGTTGAGTTGAAGTACTGCATGGCATCAAGAGGTAGTTGTTTTAAGGGTGTCCAATTGCAGCATGTTGGTGAATTGATTAGGTCTTTAGGTTTGAAGGTCTTTTTGTTACGTACTACCCTGAGGATAGGTTGTTTAATGTGGTGGGATCGACTCCTAATTAAGTAGGTTGCCTGATGGTCACTCAGACTGTCAGGAAGACAGCCTGAGTGTTGAACAAGTGTGGCATCTGAGAGCAGAATCCAGTCTAAGATAGACTGGTGTTTGGAGGTTTTGTCAATTCTGGTGGGGGTCAGTTATAATTTGTTGAACCCATGGAGGTTTATATGGGTGGATGGAGTCTGGCTAGAACAGTCAGACCAGTCTAAGTTGAAATCGCCTAATATTATAGTTTCATGAGGAAGGGAGGATAACATCCAATTTAGTAGGTTTTCTAGTATGTTAGTATTGTTACTTGGTGGGATATATCCACCTGCAATTATTATTTGTTTGTTGGAGATGACCTTTAATTTCCCTAGAATTAGTTCTATGTCTGTTATCTCATGGGAGTTGCATTCAAATTGTTCAAAAGTGAGGTGGTTTTGGAAAAGTATTGCCACACTGGCTCAATTTTTACCTGATCTGTCTCTACATATGATGTTATACCCAGGGGCACTAATTTCATTATCATGGCATTCAGGTTTGAGCCATGTTTCTGTTAGCACCACGACTTCTGGCTTGTATAGGGCTAATAGGGCATGAAGGTCCTGGGTTTTGTTACGAATGCTTCACACATTGATGTTTAAAAGGAGTAGAGATGGTCTTAGATATAGAGGATTTAGTTGCTGAGTGGTATTGTGGTTAATGCTGTTGGGCCCTGGATTAGGGTGAATGTCCCCACAGCAAGTAAGTCTTTGCAGGAGGTATAGATAGAGTTTAAGTTTGTGAAATATCCTGGTCGTTTCTGGGAGTCTGGTGTACTGGTCTTCTACTTAAGAGTATTATAAAGGGAGGAGCAAGATTTGGTGGAGGAAAGGTTGTAGGGTGATATAGGGAAATGTTCTTCCTGCCTAGGACTGGTTGTGGAATCTGTTTGCCATGGTGGTGGTGAGGTGCTAATAAGGTGTGTGTGTGTGGTAGGAGGAAAGGAGTGATAGAAGAAGGAGAGACAGAGGATAGCTAATGAGGAACATGATATTTTTAGTATGTGGAGGTAATGCATATAGGACATGTTGTGTTAGAGGAGTAGCTAGGTAGTTATAGGAGTGGTAGTAGTAGTAATAGTAGCCGAGTGTTGAATAGGGGTGTGGTGGAGTCTGTAAGTGAGGGATGATAGGTGAGGGTTGATTGGTTAATTGGAAGGTAGATGTGTTGGGGGAGTGGTTTATAAACTATAAATGAAATTGAAGTGGGGGTGGGTGGGAATGGGGGTAGGGTGTGGAGTGCGAAGTGAGCATAGTGAATGGAGCAGGGCAGCACTCTCCAGTAGTTTTAGCAAACTGGGAGAGAAAAAACTATCATTTAAGAGTGAGGCTGTAGAGGTGGATGAGAAGGAAATATGGTAGGGAAAGGTGAGAGCAGGGATCCTATGAGTGAGAGAGAGGATGGAGGGATGCTATCTGTAAGAGAGAGATCAAAGGGAGGATAAAATCAGGTAGAGATGTGAGGGCTGTGACAGTAGGAAGCTATGAGAGTTGAGGGAAGGAGCTAGGAGAGAAAGTGGATGGGAGTAAGGTTATGAGGAACAGAGAGTGACTTGAACACTAAAGAGAGCAGGGGTAGTGCAGGGAGTGCTCTAGATGACCAAGGGCAGTACCTAACATAGGCATACAGTAGTCACAAAGTTACAGTCTACACCAAGTGGGTATAGTGTGGTAGGATTACTGAAAATACACAGTGTAACATATGTTGTATTTATACTGCACTGTTGCTGGATTTGAATTCCACCGAGGGAACACACTCATAAAGTGAGTGGATAGTCTTCAAGGCTGATTGGGGTTAACAATGTCCTTGTTTTGATTGGTATCAGGGACCTGAAAAACAATGAGAGAGAGAGGGGGGATAAGCATGAGGATAATAGTAGTATTCAATAGCTGTAGTAAGGTAGTAAAGAGGGCTATGTTATGAGTAAAGGAAGAGGCAAAGTAGGGATATAAAAGGAGGAGAAATGAGGGAGAAGGAATTAAGTGTTAGGTTAGGAGAGGAGTCAGAAAGGATCCAGATATGAGGAGAGTACGAGGAAGATAGAAGATTGATCTAGTTGTATTACAGGGACAGACAGTAGAAAGTGGTAGCCGGATAGTAGAGACTTGAGATAAGTTAAAGTGCAGAGCTATCTGAGTATGGCATAATATACGGTTAGCAAACAATTTGGTACAGTCATTTAAGTAAGTCACATCATAATACAGTACAAACTAAAATCAAGTACGCTGAACTTCATGTAACACTAGGACAAATCAAAGCCTATTTAGTAGGCAAACACAGTGCTACAGAACAGTATAAGCATGTCTCAAACAATGTAGGGGGGCTGTTTGATTGATCGGCAAGGCCCAGGATACACCGGCAGCTTACAGCATTATAGAAATGCACCAACAGGTCATGTAAAGCTACTTTTAACAGTTCTCCTCTAAACAAACCAAAACAAGCAATAATAAGTCCTGTAATGCTACTCTTAACAGCTGGCTTCTAAACAAGCCAAAAAGCTACTTTTAACAGTTATCCTCTAAACAAACCAAAAGCAAGCAACAAGTCCTGTAATGCTCCTCTTAACAGTTGGCTTCTAACAAGCCATAAACATGCCTCAAACAATGAAGGGGGGGCTGTTTGATTGATCGGGAAGGCCCAGGCTTCGCCAGCAGCTCCCAGCATTAGAGAAATGCACTAACGAGTCATGTAGTACTGCTTTTATCAGCTAGTCTCTAAACAAACCAAATACAAGCAGTAGCAAGTCTTGTAATGCTACTCTCACCAGTCGGCCTCTAAACAAGACAAAAAGAAGTCTCTAGCAATGAAGGAGGGGCTGTTTGAATGATCAGCAAGGCCCAGGCTTCACCGGCAGCTCACAGCATTAGAGAAATGCACTAAAAAGTCAGGTACTGCTGCTCTTATCAGTTTGCCTCTAAACAAACTGAATGCATGCAATAGCAAGTCATGTAATGCTGCAGTTGACCTCTAAACACACCAAATACACTGTTCCCAAAGGTTCAGCAATGTCGGGGGGGGGCGCTATTTGGTTGACCAGCAAGGCACTGGCTTCACCAGCAGCACACAGCGTTAAGAAAATGCATTCCCCAGTCAAATGCTGTTACTTATAGCAGTTTCAGCACACCGAACCTTAAACGCGGTTCATGAATGCTTCGGAATTGGAGGGGAGGCTGTTAGCTTGTTTGGCAATGTTCAGTCTGTAACCAAGGCTTACAGTGTTGGAAGAAATGCACAAACACGTCCTATAAGTTGACTGTTAGTTACTTTCCAAACGAGCTGAGAATATGGTTTGCAGAACGAACTGGGAATGTAGTTCACAAAAATCTTCAACAGCAGCAATACCCAGTCTTTAACCAAGGCTTACAATGTTGGAATAATCGCCCAAACACGTCATATAAGATGACTGTTAGCAGTTACTTTCAAAAATAGCCAAAAATATGGTTAGCAAAAAGAACCGGGAATTTGGTTCACAAAAACCTTTAACAGCAGCTCCAATGACTGACAAAGGCGCACAATCAGGTCAGATATGGTGACTGATAGCAGTTAGTATCAGAACAGACCAAGAATACGGTTCTCAGAGGGGTTCAGCAGGGTAAAGCTCAATGTTCAGCCGAGTTCTACTGCAGTAGAAATTGCAATAACAGGGCAGGTAGATTTTCAGTTCACAGATATCATAATACAAACATTAAACACGGCTTTCAAAAACCACGTCAGTATATGGCTCAGAACATAGCTTGGAGAAGCAGCATATCAGAACACAGGAACAGGGCGAATAATATTACTCTATACAGATATCAGCAAAGCAGCCACAAACGTAGCTACAAAAACACCCCAGCAGTAGGTAGTTAAGAATACAGTTAAGTTGTGTATGCTATCTCAGTAAGGACACCAATAAGGCTACTTAGACTCTATGCACCATTGGACAACTGTGTGATAGATAGGCAAGGTAGAGCAGTGAAAACAGATGAATTTGCAACACATTAAAACTTTACAAAGCAAAATAATCCTAGTAAAGGGTTTAACTGGTCAGCTAAAGACACCACCACACCATGGGGCAGACAGGATGGGAAAGAGAATGGCGCCAAATCCAAGTGTGTGATTTAAGAGATGCAATGCATTGTGGGAGGTGAGTGGGGATGTACAGTCTCAGGAGAAGGGATGAGCAATTAAAGGCAGAGCCAATAGGTGGTGCAGCACTCTCCAGTAATTTTAGCAAACTGGGAGAGACAAACTATCATTTAAGAGTGAGGCTGTAGAGGTGGATGAGAAGGAAATATGGTAGGGAAAGGTGAGAGTAGGGATCCTATGAGTGGGAGAGAGGATGGAGGGATGCTATCTGTAAGAGAGAGGTCAAAGGGAGGATATGATGAGGTAGAGATGTGAGGGCTGTGACAGTTGGAAGCTATGAGAGTTGAGGGAAGGAGCTAGCAGAGAAAGTGGATGGGAGTAAGGTTATGAGGAACAGAGAGTGACTTGAACACTAGAGAGAGCAGGGGTAGTGCAGGGAGTGCCCTAGCTGACCAAGGGCAGTACCTAACATAGGCATACAGTAGTCACAAAGTTACAGTCTACACCAAGTGTATAGTGTTGTAGGATTACTGAAAATACACAGTGTAACATACATTATATTTATACTGCACTGTTGCTGGATTTGAATTCCACTGAGGGAACACACTCATGAAGTGAGTGGATAGTCTTCAAGGCTGATTGGGGTTAGCAATGTCCTTGTTTTGATTGGTATCAGGGAAGTTGTATTTATACTGCACTGTTGCTGGACTTGAATTTCACAGAGGGAACACACTCATAAAGTCAGTGGATAGTCTTCAAAGCTTGTATATAATTGCTTCTTTTTATCTCTGTCTGAACATGTCACATTTTACCACATTTTTTACTTCACTAAAAACATTCAAAAAACTAAAAACTACATTTTTTAAAATCTTCAACCACTTTTAACCCACAGCAAACACACAGACCTATATACACTTTCAAAAAGGAAATTTACCCCTCCAAATATGATTAGCTGCCTAAAATGTATAGTTCTATCCACAGGCATTACCTATACCTATTCTAAATAGGGTTAACCATGCTAAAGCATATCCTACCGCCCGTGATCCCATTTATACAGATTGTTGTCTGTTTTTATCTTATTTCTATTCATCTTCCATATATAAAAAATAACTAGTATGCTTTAAGTAAACAAACTTTTAACCTTACGAAAAAGTGCACTGGCTAGCCTTTTTTTAAACATCTTTATTAAATTATCACTTGTGACATACGGAAATTTACATTTATACAAAAGTAATCAAATTGTATTAAATTAACATTAAAAAGAAGTTATGTCTTACCATAACATTCCATCTGTGTTGTCGAGCTTCACTAATCCTTGACTGTGGGCTCGGTTCTGAGCCTCGGAACTGACTTGGCCATTTTTCTTCAGCTCACACCACCCAAAACTCTCGAGCTAGGCTCTACCCATAATGCTTCTTCCTAAATTACCTCAGATCGAGTTTGCCTATAGTAGTGACAGACAGACAAGAAGTAACAAATAAGAGACCTAATCTGTGTCCCTATTATGAAGCCAGTCTTTGGGAATATTTGGTCCACTAAGAGTCTTAGGCAGGGGGAAGGAGGGGGGAATGTTAAGGATTAGTGAAGATCAACAACACAGATGGAATGTTATGGTAAGACACAACTTCTTTACCTGATGTTGTCAATCTTCACGTAAAACTTGACTGTGGGACAGAATCCCTAGCTACATGAATCTTGGGACAGAATATTCCTGTGCACCATTGAACCGAATGATGCAAGTAGCTGCTTCACAAATGTCATCTAAAAAACTCTAGTGTGAAAAACTGCAGAAGCTGCTACAGCTCTAGGTGAATGACCTTTCACAGTACGTGGTGGGTAAAGTCCCTTTGAGTGATAAATAAAGGTGACACAGTCCCTAAGCCATTTAGCTAAGGTAACCTTAGACACTGGATTACCTAAAGAAAGTGAGGAAAAGGCAACAAATAGTAGGTCAGATTTTCTGATTTCCTTTGTCCTATGAATGTAAAAATGTAATTGCTTGTGAATATCTAATAAGTGTAGACAGTACTCTCCTTTATTGGAGAAACTGGCAAAAAAGACTGGTAGATGCAAAGTTTATTTAATATTTGACTCTGAAACAACCTTCAGCAAAAAGGATGGATTCGTCCTGAGTGAGACCCTGTCCTTATGAAATATTAAATAGGATAGTTTGCAAGACAAGGCTTGAATTTCTGATATTCTTCTGGCTGAAGTGATAGCTATAAAAACAAAGTTTTCCAGGTCAAGAACTTTAAATCACAAGTTCCCAAAGGTTCAAAAAGGGGTAAATAAGAGACTCAAGAACCAAAGGTAAATCCCATGGAGCAATGGGGTTCTTCAAAAGGAGGCCTTAACATTAAGGTCCCTTTCAAAAAGGCCTTACAGAGTTTATGGGACATAAGTGAAGAACCATCAAAACCCACATGGAAATTAGATATCACAGTGAGATGTACCCGAATGGTAGATCCTGAAGAGCCACACTGATAAAGGCCAGAAAATCTAAAGCTTTATCTATAGGTGCCACATATGGGTCAGTATTACTATCAAGTGACCATTTAGAAATATGTATCCATTTGTTATGGTACAGTCTCCTGACTGAAGGCTTATGGTGGTGGACTGGGGCAGTAAGGGAGGAATGCCTGGCAATCATGGGAATTGGAGAAGGCACGTAGTGAGCTTAAGATGCTGGAGATTCAGATGAACCATTCCCTCTGGATGAGATAATAGGTCTGGTGCTGAGTCGACTCCAGAATCCAAGGTTTCAGAAGAATGTGAGGCCAAAGGAAGTGAAACCAGACTTGTCAATGCCAAAATGGAGCAATGAGCATTATTGTGTTCATCGACCTCTTGCTTTCTTTAGAAACTGACATATCAGAGGAGTGGGGGGAAAACATATAGAAGACCAGAGGGCCAATCATGGAGAAGAGCATCTCTGGGTGACTCCCCCGGAGGGGAGATTAGGGCAAAGTAACTGCTGCCTTTGTTCAGAGGGGATACAAACACGTTGCAACAAGGTTGGCCCCATGGATTGAGAGACCACTCGTGAGGCATTAGAACAGTTCTGCTCAACTTGTCCGCTATCACGTTGGAGCTCCCCGGAATGTGAGTTGCTGTTAGAAAATGGTTGGAAAAAATCACCCATTGCCAAAGTCTGAGGGCTTCTTGACTAAGCAGATAAGACTTGGTTCCCCCTTGTTTGTTGATGTACTATACTACTGTCTGTATTGTTACTGTTCCCAAAGAGAGGGCATCTTGAAATGCTTGCAACGCTAAGAGCACTGGCCTCATTTCTAGAACACTGATGTGCAAACTGGCCTCCATTTGGGACCAAGTGCCTTGGACTGTCCCTCCCTGATAATGCCACCCCCACCCTATCTGGGAAGCATCCGTGGTCACTATGGCTTGGGGCTGAGCAAGGAGAAATGGATGGCCCAACAGGATTTCATTGGAATGCAGCCACGAAATCAGGTCTTGTTTGCAACGATTGGTGACCAAGATCTGATGAGACATCGGTTGATTTAGTAATGACCATTGGGAGGCCAGAAGCTACTGAAGAATCCACATGTGATATCTGGCCATGGGAAGTAGGGTAATAGAGGCTGCCATCAACCCTAGAGCCTGTAGGATGACTCTTGCTCGAACACTTCTGTTCTGAATGATGTGGTTTACTTGTGATCTGATATTTTGGGATCTTTCTAATGGGAGTGATGCAATTCCCATGAGTATGTTTAGTAGAGCTCTAATGAATTCCAGCTGTTGTGTGGGTTCCAGATGAGATTATTCATAATTTATTGTGATGTCTGAGGTGGTGCAAAGATGAAGGGTATAATCTCTTGCCCTTACAAGTTGATACCTGGTGGTAGTGGTGAGGAGCCAGTCATCGAGATATGGAAAGACTCGAAACCCTAGCAGTCTGAGATGCACTGCTACCATTGCCATGCATTTGGTAAACACCCTGGGGGCTGTGGTGAGACCATAGGGCAGTGCTCTGAACTGATAGTCACTTGCTCCCTGCTGGAAGCGTAGGAATCTTCTGGAGCGTTTGTCCATTTTTATGTGGTAATACACATTCTGAAGCTCTACTGAGCATATCCAGCCATCTTTTTTCCAAGAAAGGAAGTATTGACTGTACCAAGACCATCTGGAACTTGGTTTGTTGAACTGATTTGTTCAACTGACTAAGATCGAAAATGGGTCACCAGTCCGCTGTTTTTTTGGGCACTAAAAAGAATCTTGAGTAGATTCCAGATCCTCTCTGGTCTGGTGGGGCTGATTGGATGACTCTTTTGTCAAGCCATTTTTGGATTTCTATGACTGCCACTTCCCTGTGACTGGGTGGAAAATCTGGGAGTCTTTTTTGTGTTTTTGGATTCATTGAAAGGGGAATGATGTATACTCTGGAAAAGATCCCATGCACCCATTTGTCCATTGTCATTTGTAGCCAGGCAGATTGATGCAGGGATAATCATCTCCTGACTACCTCCAGAGGAAAGCAATCAAGCCTCTGTTCAGGAGCGCCGGTAGGAGTTACCAGAGAAAGAATCTCTGGACCCCTGGTTCTGAGGGCCACTTCTACCTCTTGAACGGTGTCTTCCATTGTTACTTCCCCCTCTGCCCTGGGAGAAGTCCTTGCCACGTGAATCCTGGAAAGGCCCATGGGACTTTTTTGAACCATAGCCTCCCACTTCTCTGGTTCCTAGCAGAAGAGTGGAAAAGCATACACCCACGGCGGAAAGTGTCTTCCCATCTTTCTCACATCTGGCTAGTGTATCTTTCATGTTGGGTCCAAACAGGGATGATTTGTCAAATGAAGTGCTGATGAATGAAGATCTAAATGGCTCCACAAAGTCACACAAGTGCATCCGGGCATGTCTCCTGATGGCTACGCCTGAACCTGCTGCTCTTGTCATCCCTTCAGCTACATAAGCAATTAGCCTCATGGATGAATTAGAAATCAATTCAAGGGTGGCGAGCTGAGAGATAACCTTATATCAGAACCCTTCAACAAGTGCTCCAGAGAGAGTATCTGAAAGCTCTTTAATCAGATCTCTCTGCAACGTAGTGAAGTGTGCCATGTAGTTCAAGGACCTGAGAGCAAAGGTCAATGAAGCATATATGCACTTCCCAAACCTATCCATAGTCCTAGACTCCTTGTTAGGAGGATGGATAGTAGGACTTTTTTCTGCAAGTTCCTTTTTAGTGGCTGCCACTATCACCATGACATCTACAGGAATACCCTTAGCTCAGTTTTGCTCATCTTTAGGGGCACACAAAATCCAGTCAGGTCTTCTGGGTTCAGCTTGTTGGAGTCAGGAATTTTCTAGGCCCGCTGAGCAATCAGTTTAATAAGCTCATCAGCAGGTGGAGAGATCCAAGAGGTAGAGGGCTGGGTAGGAAAAGCCTCCAGGTATACTGATTCCTCTGAGGAAGGCTGGAGGGAAGTCCAGTCACCCCTCTGCTTTAGGATTTCTAAGATGCCCCCAAAGGAAACATCATCAGGGGTAACTTAGGGGAACCTTCCCCTTCATCAAAATCGGTATCCTCTGTGAAAGAATCTTAAGTGAAGTCCAAGTGCTTCCTCTTGCACTTTTTCTTTGACGGTACCTCTTTGGTGGGATGCTCCAGGGAAGTAGCCAAAGACGAAATCACAATGGTGGATTGCTCCTGAGGCTTTTGTGTCCTCTGTCCTAAGGATGAGGCTGGAGGAAGCTGCAGTTGAGAGGATTGAGAAGATACTTGGCCTGACAGGGATGACAAGGACTGTGAGTCCACAACAGACAAAGCCTTTTCCATGATTCAAAAGGCAGGCCTCTCCCGTAGAGGGATGGGAGCCCGGAAATGAAAAAGACTCCTTTGAAACTGTGGTCCCACCCCACACTAAGAAGGCCACCTCCAAAGCAAAAGCCAGGGTAGAGCTTATGAATGCTGAGGCACCAAGGGGCATGGAAAGCTCTGAAAGGATCAAAGTAGAACTTTGCCCCTTGGAACCAGCAATGAAGCCTTGATCCCGGGAGGTGTCTGGTTCTGACAAACCAGAAGAGCTCAGGGTGATCCTCAGTTCCGGAGAAGATATTCTAACTGGCACTGAGGCAGTCGGAGCTGGGCAGGTCAGTGCCACAGGCTCCAAAGTCTCAACTGGAGTCGGAGGAGGAATCTGAGATTGTGTCACTGAAGGACCTGTTCCAGAGCCAAGTTGGCTGGGAACAGATGATGGAGACAATCCCCTCATCATGAAGAGCTGGTCAACCAGTCTCATGATGTCTGACTTAAAGAGAGTTTTAGTCGATCAAATAGAAGAAGCTGAAGGAGATGTAGATGGTCTCGCTTCCAGGAAAGGACTAGGTGACTGGTCAGCAAAAGGGTCCACTGATGATGAATAGGAGGTCCTTGGTAAGGAAATAAAGGTAGTCTGCTCTGGTACCGATAAAACCACTGGTACTACAGCTTCAGATGTCTGCTCCAAAATTTGACTTGATGTCAAATCATCCTTACCTACCAGTGCTGTGGAAGCTGTCAACACCGTAGGTGTTTTTGCCGGTTTAGAAGACTATTCCGAAGAACTTCTCTGAACCAAATGTGGTCACTTTTTTGTCTTGGATGACAAAGATGAAGAGGAGGAAGAGCTGGCTTCAGTTCTTGGACCAGATATGGCCTCCTGAAAATCACCCTTTAATAGCCCCTTCAAGATCAGTTTGTTTCTCTGCTCAGTCAAGGTTCTGGTGGAGAAACCATGGCAAATTGCGCAATCCTCCTGGAGGTGGACAGCACCTAAATCGACACAGAAAACATACCCATCTGAATTGGGCATCTTCCTTTCACATTTTTGTGCCCTTAGATGACTACTTACCAGCCATGCTACAAAGAAAGGCCTAACACTTTAAAAAAATACACACATACAAACACACACATAGAGAACAAGAGAGACAGTGAGAAAGACTTTTTTTTTACTTTCTGTATTATCTTTTGTTTAGTCTCTTCCCCACATATCCTTAGCTGCCACAGCAGAATTATTTTTAATCCATACTCCTAAATACTTCATTGTATCATGTCTCCATAAATATGGATATTGCTGAACCAATTCATGCGCGGATACATAATTTACCACTATTGCCTTTCTTTTAGCTTCATTAATTTTGTATCCTGAAAAGATTTGAAACTGTCTCAAAATGTTCCACAACACTGTAATGTCTCTTTCGGGTTTTGTCAGATATAAAATAATATCATCTGCAAATAGAGCCAGCTTTTCTTGACTACCATACCAATTATATCCTTAAATTTCTGAGTCCCTTGTTTTCTTTGCCAGTGGTTCTAAATATAATGCAAATAACTAAGGGGAAAGAGGATACCCCTGCCTGGTTCCTCTGCTCAAGCAGAAACTATCAGAGAGGACCCCACCCACTTTAATTTTCCCCTCTGATCCCTCATATATTTTCCTAATCAACCTTATAATTATTTCAGGAAATGCAAATGCTTCCAATTGCCCTGCTCAAAAAATCCTAGCTTATTCTGTGAAATGCTTTCTCTGCATCAAGACCCACCAACAACAATGGTATCTCATTACATTCTGCTTCCCTCTGGATCATCAGTGTTCTGTTAATGTTGTCAAATGTTTGCCTCGCCTCCACAAAAATCACACTGACCCATATCTATCAATTTTGGCATTACTTTCACTCATTCTTTTGGCCATTATAGACATGGATACTTTATAATCATGGTTTAGTATTGGAATGGACCTATATGAAGCTGGCTCTAATGGATCTTTACCCTCTTTAGGTATTACAGTTAACACCACTTTCTTCTAAGATGTTGGTACTTTTCCCCCTCTTAAAATACCATTACAACCTTCCAGATCTTTATCAGTTTTTTCCCTCCTAGCTTCCAAGCTTCCACAGGAATACCATCTATTCCTTGGGACTTTCCTGTAGATTGGTTATACATCCAAATTTTTTTTCATCTCCTCCTATCCTAACCATTAGTAATTGAGCTTCTGAACTTCATCTACCTCTAACCTTGGCGTATGAAATTCTTGCATAAACATTTCCATTTGTATCTTTTCTTGATTTCCATATTTCTCTGCTTTATACAGACTTTCATAGAATTTCTGAAATATTTCTAATATCTCTACAGGATCTCGTTACCTTCCTTGTTATAGGTTCCCTAAGCTTGTTGACAGCCCTTACTACTTTTCTGTTGCCTGAGTCGCTCTGCTAAAAGTTTTTACACTCTACTGTTGTTATTAAAAAACAGTTGCTTAACAGCAATCTTTCTAAACTCATACATATTATTGAGGTAATCCCTTATTTTCTTATTAGCATTCTGCTGTTGATCCTCTTTGTGTTCTGTGAGATTCCCTCTATTTTGCAATACTTTAACATATGTCAGTCCCTCTAAATTATTCTTAATACTTCTTAACCATAGTTCCCTTTCTTTTATTTCCACACTATTTTTAAACTCCACCTTAATTTTATCCCACTCTCTAGCTTTATTTTCAGAAGACATTTCTATCATCTCTAATAGCTCCTGAAAAATCTCCACTACCCATTCCTTAAATTCCTCTGTTTTCAACAGATAGGTGGGAAAGCACCAGTGTCTCATTCTTATTTCATTACTCTGAATTTTTATTTTAGTTATTATTGGTGCATGATCTGAAATAGTTATTGGGTACATATCAAGACCTTAAATTAAATGCACATGTTCCTGTGAAATGTAAAATCTGTCTAGCCTAGCCCGGTTTTTATATCTTGGGGAATATACTGACTTTGCATCTTCCATGCCAAACATTTTCATACATTTCTTCAAAAATCTATCCTCCTTTGTTACACTGTCCTTTTTAGGCCCTCAAGACACATCTTCACTGTTAGAAATCACATTCCAGTCCCCATCTATAAGTAATATTCCTAGCTGAAAATTTATTATTTCTCCCAGAATTTTCTTAAGATCCATTACAGTAGTTTAGATGGACTATAAATACATGTAAGTGTAATCCTCCTCTCTTGCCAGTGGCCTCTTAGCACTACAAATCTGCCATTATTATCTTTTGTATCCTCTAGTATCACTATTGGAGCTCCTCCTGCAATTAATATAAGTACTCCTTTTTTCCTTTGCCCCAGGTATTCTGCTGAATAACCATCCTGAAAACCATTTCTTTATCAAATTCATGTGTTCAGTTCTTTCTGAGTCTCCTGTAACATAGTTATTTGCACTCTATATTTTTAATATAGTTCACTACTCTTTCTTTTTTGTATTTATCTGTGAGACCATTGACATTTGAAGATATTACAGAAAGCATCATTGTACTAAAAAATTATTATTCCCACCTTTTATGTAGAACAGCTTTTATGTTAAATGTCTAGTTCCAGCTTTTGTGTTACATGCATACACTGTCTGACAAGTTGAATTTTTATACAGTTGTTTCTTGACATATCTATTTAAGCCTATGTTATATCTTACAAAACTATTTGTTTTATTGAAAGCCATCAAACAAAAAAAAATACACCCCAATACCCCCTAAAACATATTAACTTAATATTAACATACAAAACTATGTGCATCTTCAAATACTGAAGTTTCACCCTTCTAATAGAAGAACAAAAGTCCCAAACTGGCAGCCATACTCACAGACTTGAGTTAACCTAAAAGAAAGGTTAAACATGCTAAGATGCACGGTGCAGCCTGTGCTTCTACTAAGTGCTAATTGGTTTTGTTTTTTCTTTATTGTTCTCCCAGCTGGGAAAACTCCTGAATGTTTTGAGAGAACATTATGCCCTAACCAGTTTCTCTTCTCAGTTTTTTCCTACAGTCAGTCACTCTCCACCAGCCTGTATCCTGTTTCTCTGTATCAGACTGTCTCCATGGAGACACAGGAAATAGGCAGCCAGTTTCTCTTTGTCTTTTTCCATGGAAACATGAAGACTAGCTGCAGAAAGTACAGTTGTGTACACTTACCATAAATGTGGATGTTCAAGTGTATTCACTGTTGCAGTCATTACATTTGGGTAATCTGCTGGCAGGTTGCCCTCAGTTGGCCTGATTAACAAAGTCTTGGGTCCTGTGTCATTGCTGTCCCTTCTTCCATGACATCAGGTCTTCAGGGGTATAAAACATGCAGCCAATGCCATTACATCAGTTTTCCTGCCCCAGATGTCAGGTGCCCCCCAAATGGGGAGCAATATATATATATATATATATATATATATATATATATATATATATATATATAAAATTTAAAACACAAAACATATACCTCCAAACAAAAGCAAATACACCAAAAAGGCTTTTAAGCATAGTAAAAGAAAGGAGAGGTATAGGAGGGTGGGTAACCAGGACTGCAACAGTGAATACACTTGAACATTTACATTTATGGTAAGTGTACACAACTGAACTATGTTCTTCATGTTTCACTGTTGCAGTCATTACATATGGGTAGAATCCCAAAGCTATGGTTGGGAGGATGGATTTATACAGCATTAGGAGCAGCGATAAGGCCCTGCAGAACAGCAGTGGCAAAGCCAGCTCTGGATTTAGAGAAGAGAGGTAAATGGTAATGTTTGGTGAACGTATGAACTGAGCTCCAGGTAGCAGCTTCTAGAATGTCTCTGGTAGGAACCCCTCTGAGAAAGGCTGCAGAAGTAGATGCAGCCCTGGTGGAATGAGATCTGATCCCCTTGGGGATAGGTTTGCCATGGTGCACATAGCACAACCGAATACAATGGCTTATCCATTTGGAAATAGTCTGCTTTGAAATAGCCTTTCCCTCTGCCCCTGCAGCAAATGCCACCAATAGTTGTTCAGATTTTCTTAGAGATTTTGTCCTGTTTAAGTAGAATCTAAGTTGTCTGTGTACATCCAATGAATGCAGAATCTGCTCACCCTTGTTCTGTGGACTGGGAAAGAAAGTTGGCAGATGAATGGTCTGATTAAGAGCCACACTGGATACCACCTTAGGTGTAAAGGATGGATTGGTCCTGAGAGCCACCCTGTCCGGATGAAAAATAATGAAAGGCTCCACTGCCATAATAGCCTGTAATTCTGAAATCCTTCTAGCTGAATGACTGCTAAAAGGAAAGCTGTTTTCCAAGAGAGACATTTTAGGTCCGCAGTAGCAGCTGGCTCAAAAGGAGGTAGCACAAGTTTTTCCAAAACAAAACTGAGGTCCCACACAGGACTTGGTGCTCTCCTGGGAGGTCTTAAATTTTTGGCACCTCTGAGATACTGCTTTAGCAGAGGATGAGAGAAGAGGGGAGGATCTGTGTTGTAATGAGCTGAAATGGCAGAGGCATGGATTTTTATGGAAGAAAAAGATAGGCCCTTGTGAAGCATCTCAGTTAAGTATTGCAGAATCTGAGGAATATTGGGCATTGCTGTGCTTATTCCTTGTGATTGGCTCCAGGCACAGAATCTTTTCCATGTGTCAGCATAGGATTTTTTAGTACTAGGCCTTCAAGCCTCCAAAATGACATCCATCACAGATTTGTTGAAAGATGTCAAGGGTGAAATTAGTTGATTAGCCACGCTGCAAGATTCAAAGTTTGGAGCTGAGTGTGCAGAATTTGGTAGTTCTGCTGAGACAGTAGGTAAGGTGTCTGAGGCAGGTGCCACGGAGGAAGGTGTGACACATTGCACAGGAGTGGGTGCCAGTGTTGGTGAGGCCAGTCTGGAGCAATCAGAATCATTTTTGGTTTGCCCTGTCTGACTTTTAGTAGGACTTTGGAGAGCAGAGGCAGAGGGGGAAAAGCATAGACTGATAGGTTTTTCCAGCTGAATGATAGAGCATCTACTTTCCAAGCTTTTTTGTGATGAATTCTTGTGCAGAATTTGTCCAACTGATAGTTCTGGGGTGAGGCAAAAAGATCTATGTCTGGGCTCCCCCATTTGTGTGTCAACATGTTGAAAACTTGTGGTTCCAGTTTCCATTTGTGTGGGTTCATAAGATTTCTGCTTAGTTTGTCTGCCAGAGTATTTAGCTTTCCTGGCAGGAATTGAGTTTGTAGCTGTATTTGATAAGTCAAAGCCATGTTCCACAATGCCATGGCTAGTCTGCAAAGGGGGTAGGAATTTGTACCCCCCCCTGCTTGTTTATGTACCACATGACTGTGGTGTTGTCTGTCTTTATCAGTAGTTGTCCTGGATGAAGGTAGTCCTTGAAGGCTGTCAGAGCATTCTGTACAGCTAGCATCTCTTTCTGACTGATATGTAGGTGCATTTGATTTGGGCTCCATTTGCCCTGAATGCATTTCACAGCCAGATGAGCCCGCCAAGCATAGTCTGATGTGTCTGTAGTTAGGATTTGGGCAGCAGGGAGTGGAGTGAATGACAGTCCCTTGTTTTGGTGGCAGGCTTCTGCCCACCATAGGAACTCAAGTTACAGGCAAGGTATAATAGGAATCATTGTTTCCAGGCTGTGACAATGTTGACTCCATAAACTTTTTAAGTACCACTGAAGTTTCCTCGTATGCAGTCTTGCATATGGAATTAGAAGAATGCAGGAGGCCATGAACCCCAAGGCTTGCAGAATTTGCCTTGCAGATAGCAGGGTTTTTGTGGCCACCTGTTTGAAGTAAGTCACCAACTGAATTTGTTTTTCTGGCGTAAGGTAAGTCATCTGGGCAGTTGTATTCAAGCTTGCACCCAGGAATGTAATTTTTTGAGAGGGTACCAGTTGTGATTTCTTTTCATTTATGGTGTACCCTAGACAAGTTAGAAACCTTTTTACAAAAGCCAGATACTTTAGAAGAATGTCCTTGTTTTCTGCCTGAATTAGACAATCGTCCAAGTATGGATATATTTGAATATTTCTTTGCCTGCAAAATGTGATTACTGGAGCCAGGCACTTTGTGAAGATCCTGGGCGCAGTAGATAAGCCAAAGGGCAGTGCAGAGAACTGGTAATGCAGGTAGCCTGCTTTGAAGCGGAGGTATCTTCTGCAAGATTCCCTGATTGGGATATGCAGGTAAGCCTCTTTTAAGTCTAGAGTTACCGACCAGGCATTTTTGCCTAGCATAGGTAATACGTGTTGACGAGTCAGCATCTTGAATTTTGGAATGTCCAGAAATGTATTTAGAATGGATAAGTCCAGAATTGGACACCATGATTTGTCTTTACTGGGTACCAGGAAAAGTCTTGAATAGAAACCTTGTCCTTTTTCCTCTTCTGGTACTGGTTGAATAGCTCCCATATTCATGAGGGACAGAACTTGTTTCGGGGACTCTACCCACTGATTTGGAGGTGGATCTGGCCATCCGTTTGGGACTGGCAATGTGTGGAAATGAAATCTGTATCCCTGGGATACTATATTTAAAACCCATTTGTCCTGGGTAATCAGTTGCCAGTTTCATGCATGAAGTGTCAGTTTACCCCCCAAAGGGGCGGCCAAAAGGTAAGTGCTTGGTGATTGTAGAGGAAAGTCACTGAGACTGTTTACCATAGGGAGGTGTCTTGTTGCTTCCAGATTTGGAGGTGGAGGCACCCCATTGTTTTGTTCTAAAAGTTCCTTGTGACTGAAACCTGGAGCCTTTGGAATGTCTGGATTTGACTTGAGTGGCTCTCGAGGGAACTGGAAAGGACCAGTTCTTAGTAGGCCAGTGCCTACTAAATCTGGGTGGCTGCACTTGTAAGAAATCTTTCACAGTTTGCATAGATTTAGCTTTATCTTCCATCTTTTTTAAAACTTCTTCAGCCTTATTACCAAAGAGACTGTCCTGTTGTAAAGGAGCATCCAACAATTTTGCTTTAACATGGTCAGGCAGATTTTGCTCTTTGAGCCAAGCATGCCTTCTAATCACAGATCCAGTTACAGCAGCCCTGCAAGAGGCCTCCAAAGAATCAAAACCACATTGCAAGGTATGTTTTCCAACTTGTTCAGCTGAATGTAATAAATCCTGCAACTCTTTATTTTCCACACAGTCAGAGATCAACATAATTTTCTGTTTAAGTAGTCCCATGACATGCTGTTGATATTTAAGCATATGAAATAGACAGTTTAAAGCCCTGATTGCCAAGGTTGCAGACGTATAAACCTTCTTACCCCATCTATCCAGCACCCTGGAATCTCTATCAGAAGGGGTAGGATTTTTAGCAGTAGAGGCCTTAATGCCCTTGGGACCCTGAGAAATGGTTTCAGGATCAGCAGTAGGGTTTTTGAAAAGGAATTTGTGGGAGTCAGGAACCCTGTAGTATCTGTCTGGCTTACAAGGAGCCGGAGGCAAAGAATCAGGAGTCATACTAGATTCTGAAAAAACATCATCAACAATGTATAGAACAGGAGGTATAGCCAAAGGCCTATGCTGAGAAAGAAGAAGAAAATCCCTAAGTCTCTTTTTAGATTTAGAGAAATCCTGACTTTCCCAGTGGAAGTGTTCCCTTAAGGTATGTAGAGTTTCTCCAAAAGAGAAATCCTCAGGGGGAGAAGCAGAAGGGAAGGAATCTTCTGCATCAGAGTCCTCATAAGTAGGTATAGATAAATCCTGTTCAGAAGAAGAATCAGAAGAATTAGAAACCTGATCTGAAGATTCATAGTCAGTGCCTTGCCTAGGCCTCTTAGCAGGAGGGGGATGGCTACCCCGATCAAGGTAATTAAATCTTCAGCCATTTTGATCATTTGTTTTTTAGGCATTGGGGCCTGCACACGTGGCCCAAGTGTCGTTTTTTTAGACACAGAAGTAGATTTTGGCCTTAGTTTTGAAGATGGCGTTGGTTTAATATACAAATCTTTAGGCCTGAAAACACCCTCAGAAGCCGGTGCCTGCACAGCGACTCCGGACCCATCTAGGGTAGAGACATCCACGGGTTCAATACTTAAAGTATCTCACGGCATACCGGACTCTGAATGGGTCTCAGTAGAGGCCTGCGAATCAAAAGTAGTGGGTATCAGGGGCTGCGAAAGTGCCTCACTGAGTACTGGCGAACTAGCAACTGGCTTAGGAGAAGCATCGTCATCAGTTTTGGACCTCGACGGTTTGTCTCTGTCTTTTTCTTTGCATTTTTTTAGGTATTCCTGTAGTCAGATTGCTAATCGACGTAATTTCTGGATAGTTAAATCGTGAACCAAAATATTTAGAAGCAAAAATATACCGACGATTAATAGTGCGTTGATTAAATCTAGCACAAAACCGACAGCAAGGTACATTATGATCAGGACCTAGGCAAAGAATACAGTACAAATGAAAATCCTTATGAGGTATTTGCTTCCCACAAGTAATGCAATTATTAACTTTTACTGACATCGGTAAGGAGCAAGAAAAAGTTTCCCCAGCGGGGTACTTAGCTTTTAGTTGAAGACTTCGGTACTGAAATTCGAAAACGAAAATTTCAGAGGTCGGCCGACCGGCACTTGTGAACTGCTTCTCCTTCGGACACCGCGCGGCAAGAAAGACTGATGTAATGGCGTTGGCTGCATGTTTTATACCCCTGATAACCTGACGTCATGGAAGAAGGGACAGCAACTGATGCAGGACCCAAGACTTTGTTAATCAAGCAAACTGAGGGCAACCTGCCAGCAGATTACCCAAATGTAATGACTGCAACAGTAAAACACGAAGAACATCTGCTACTGAGTATACATGTTTTTGCTAAAAAAAGCCTCATAATATTCAATATTCTTTTTCATTTACTTGCTTACTCTTAAAACTTGTTACTAAATCAATCTAAAGTCCTTAATCCAGTCATTTCCCCATGCAATAATGAGAAAAAGTACATTAGTTTTTTCTTTTGTCATGCCCTTTTAACCAGGCTTTTTTTTTCATTGTATTGCCTACATTTCTTAAATATGAAGAAGAAGAAAGAGAGAGAAGGGAGAAAGAAAAGAAAAAAAAAACAGCACTTGTTTACAATCCCAGTTATACTTACAAATAACTGAGAAAACGTTACTTTATAGCATGCAAACGCTCTTGGGACCCTGAGAAATGATTTCAGGATTACAATCATTCTCCACAAGACCATATACCACAAAAATATTTCTAATAAGAAAAAAATCTTTACTTACAGTTAACTTTCTCCCTCCTCTTCCCCTCCGCAAAGCATTTTTTGAATATTAATGCCATGAGTAGGGCATAATGTTTTAGAGTCCCCAAAAGTCCAACAAATTCTGAAAAAGTCCAATATTTCCAGAGTTTCTTGTTCTGTCATATTTTGCACATATAATTATTGCATTGTAATCCCTCATTAAGTTACTGGGTGCATTACTTTTCATCTCCATCTCCCAAAACCTGTCACTGGTTCATTTCCTTCATTTTCAATGTACCCTTAATTCTTCTAGTCAGCTTTCGTGTGCCCTTCCTTCACTCTAACATTTTACACTGAAAAAAGTTTCACAGGTGCAGTCTCTCTGTATTGTTTATTACCAGAAGAACAAGAAGCACAAGCTGTGTTTCACAACTTACTTTTTGTTGGACAAACTTTTGTATTTCCTCCTTAACATGCACTTCATCAAAAATTGATTTTGTCCCTCCAGGGAAGAATGTTTTGAAGACAGCTGGATACAGTCTCAACATTCCCTGAATAGTGGAATAAATGTGTTTCTCTTCTGTCCAGTGTACAATGAGCAATCATCAGGGGCGGCTCATGCCATAGGACTGCAGGACTGCAGCCCTCCCACCTAAAAAACAAATGGAAAAAAGAACAGAACCACAAAATCAAATTCCCAGACATGCACACATGCGCACACGCTCTCAGACTGCTTTCTCAGCAGTCTAGATAGGGGGAAAGGCATCTCAGCCCCAAGATGCCCAGAAGTCGGTGCGGCGATGACATCACAAAATGGAGGCACTCCGGACTGCAGCAGTCGCAGGCAGGACCAATCGCGGATTTGGACTGCAAGGATGAACCAATCGTGCAAGGAATACAGGTAAAGGGGCTGTTTGGATATCGGCGGCAACCGAGCAGTAAGTGGAAGCAGTTAAGGTCGTCGATGGGGCTGTTTGGATATCGTGGAAGCAGATGTAGGTTGTCGGTGGGGCTGGGGCTGTTCAGCGACAAGGTAAGCAGTTATTTAGCTCGTCCTGTTCGGCGACTAGGAAGAGTGTGTGTGTGTGTGTGTGTGTGTGTGTGTGTGTGTGTGTGTGTGTGTGTGTGTGTGTATATCTCTGTCTTTTTTCTCTCTTAATCTCTCTATCACTCCATCTATTTATATTCACTGGTAATGGAAGGCTTGCCAACAGGCTTATTTATATTGCTCGTCTCAGTCTTTGACCTGTTACAGTTTCAGCAGTGCATTTACTTTCATGGAATGGAATACTGTGCTTAGTGTGTCAGCAATATACTTATGGTACAGGGATTGCATTGTTTAGAAATGAATAAAGATAAGTAATAAGAAAAATGACAACTGAAAGATGAACTTATGTACAACTGATACCCTCAGAGTTAAATGGCCTTACTGTGCTGTGAGTTCCTGGTCTCTGAATGGCCAGAGCATTGCCACCAGCTATTACATTTTTATTTGCAACATGATGGAAGTTTGTGGGTGTTTCTGAAATCATTTGCTGTTCTGTCCTATAATTATTATGCTGATAAGTTTAACGAGTTTGCAAGACAGGCTTTTCATGCAGACTGTGACTCTGTTCTGAAGAACAAAGGTTATTTTTTGTGAATGTACATTGGTATCTGATTGGCTTTTCTGATAAGAAAAATTTCATATCCTTCACTCCAAAATTAAAAATTATGACAGATGTTAAATAATAAGTAAAAGAGCATTCAGGGTACTGCAAACAGTAATTTTACTGTCTAATGTCAAAATTTGTAAGGTTGACCAGTTCCCCAACAAATAAGTAATCATTTTGTAGCGAGGGAGAATGGTTTTTGTGTTCCATCTTTGCCCCCTTTTCACTTTGACAGCAGACAGATATAATCACTGATTAGTATGTGTTGTGTACTAGTGGGCTTGTTGAGAATCAACTGCCATCAAAGAATGCCTGACCTGTAACTGAATTGTTATATTTTCCCTTCTGTAAGAAATACCTGTTTCTAACAAAAATAGTCTGTACGACTGAGCATTTATAGAAATGAATGATTTTCTTATCACTGGCAGCAAGCTTCATTACTTCACGGCCACTGAAGAGATTATATTTTTATTTTCTGATTTTGTTTGGCCTGAGTTATACTTCATCTTTTATGTTTAGAAATAATGTTTCTAATTAGAAAATGAAAAATGAAGAGAGGCAGCCGAATGCTTGCTGCTGCCCAGGTCTTTGTCATGAATTAAAAAAGAAAACAACAGTTAGTGAAATACTTAAAGCAGTGATCTGGTATCCTAACCTGCTGCCTCAGTAATCTGTAGGGCAAAGTAATAGATTAGGAATAAGGATAACTCTTCAAAATGTCAGTTTCTGGCCGCAGACAACTTAGAAAAAACTTGGCAAAAAATAAGTAAAGTCCTCTTTCCAGAGGAAAAAAGAGTCTAGTTAAGGGTTTAAGCAGATGCTTGTTCAGTGATGGATGACTGATCTTGTATGATTCTAAGTTGACAATTCAGTAGCTTAAATAGTACCATTGCAGGTGGGATACCTGGTCTACTCAGCTAGAGATGGTTTGGCTGGTGAAAAAATTAAGCCACCATTTGAATAGCCAATGGAAGGGGAACTGTACCTGGTATATCCATATTACCCTGAAGTTACAAAGTATTACATCATTTTACAATTTAACAGTGTTAGGTATTTCTCATAAATAACACATGAAAGAAGTGATAAACCTCCATCATAACATAACATAAAGGAGCAAAAATGTTTTTAAAATATAAAACAGGACAAATACGGACTGAATTCAATCAGAAAGTAATCATTCAGAAATACTTTCACCCTTATGGTTCCCCAGGTCCATCTCATAAGTACGGCGTAGTTTCACAAGTATGATGCAGGTTTATTATAAGTATGTATATATGTGCAACAGTGCCCACTTCTACGGGGCTCATAGTTTTAGAATTTTCTGTGCCCTGTTTCATGGGGCTCATGCTGCTGAAAGTCTACAGTGAAACCAAAAAAGGCTATGTTGCTGAAACTATGCAGTGGTGCAGAGAATCCCAACCCAGAAATAATCTAAAATGCAAGAGACAATATGTACAAATGCAAACAGATCTTAGTGGCTTGGTTACAGATTACAAGGGCCAGGTGAGACTGTGTTCTTGGCCTTAGTGAGCACAGCCAGGACATGCTATCTATTTATAGCCTGAAGAGTTATGTTTGAAGGTATTTCTTGGGCAGTGGATCGGGATGAGTGGTGGTAAATTTGGAACTGAATTTGTCAGCCAACAGATTCTCTATATCGCCCGGTTCAGTGAGTGTGGCACCATTAAATACCAGTTCAACACACCGCTGTATACTGCTTTTGAGGTTTCTGACATAGCTGAAGAAGGCCTTATGGTTGTCTTTTGCCTGGAAAGCTATCTTGACCTCAAGATTGGCTTTATTAAACCTAATTAGCCCTTTTAACTGCCTGTTTATTTACATGAAAGAGTTCTCCTTATGGGAGTTACACTTCCTGATTTTAGCCATGATGTTTTTCCCTTTTGTTGTATAACTTGTTTAATCTGGGATGCCATCAGGTTGGTTTGATTTTGGAGTTAGTTTTGGGCTTACTTCTGGTAGGTACAGCAGCCTCTATGCAGCCTTTATCATGGCTGTACAGAGTTTCTGTTAACAATTCTGCATAGGCTGCTGTGTTTTGTGGATTTGGAGGGGCACTGCATTTTGACAAACTATCACTTAATAAAAGGTAGTTTGCCTTGGAATAGTTCATAACTGTTACTGAGTTTACTGGGGTTACTGAGTTGATTTTGATTTCAAAGGAGACAGCTTTATAGTCAGATTTACCAGGGAGGACATAACATTGGGGGTGGTGCAGCATTCTTCCATATTTGTGAGTATGAGGTCCAATATGCTGTAACCTCTAGTGGACATATGCACTTACTGGTTAAGGGTGTTTGTATTTACAAAGTCCAGAAATCTGTGTGCCTGTAGATTTGGGGCTGTGTAGGATTCCCAGTCTATAAAAGGGTAATTGAAGTGCACCATAAGTAAAGTGCATGGTGAGTATTTCCAATAGATTAAAGTATGTGTTATGAGATTCAGGGGATATAGGGGGTGACCTACATCTAACTAGGACAAAGTATGGGATTTTTTTATGGTGACCTGCACATGAAGAAACCACATTGCATCATCTTGTTTAACCAACCTAGAGGTATGCTTATTATTGAAATATATTGAGACAGCTTCACCTTTAGCCCCTGTCTGTGCAGTTACTAGTCTAAAAGTGTGGAAGGCACTGAAACCTTGCACTTCTGGGGTACTCTGTGCAGCTTTAAGCCATGTCTGTGTAACTGCACAGATGTCTATATTCTCCTGAGTGAGGAGGGCTTGGAAGGAGTTTAGCTTTTTGTTTAGGCTCCTGGCATTGAGCAGTAATACCTTGAGGTTCAGTTGAGTTGATTTTGCTATGTCGGTAGGTTTGTCAACTTGTAATTACCTTACAAAACTCTGTTGGGGGAGGATTAGCCAGTATTCAAAAGCCTGAAGGAGACTAGTGCAGACCATCCTTGGAAAAACAACATGATTTGTTAACCATGCCTTCCCATGCTGACAAATATTGGATCCCCTTAGAATGACAGTAGTTTTTTGTACTGTTGATTTATGCTTATTACTCAGAAAGTGCCTGTGGCTCTGTGTTTAAGTAGCAATGCTTTAATGACCATAAGATAAGCTTGTCTGAGATCGTAAGATGCAAGTAAGCTTTAATAAGCATACTGTTAAAGAATTGCCAACATTGAAAGCCTTTCTGTTGTTGCCATGCAGAGAATACTTAACTAGATAATGTATAAGCCTTGGGTATTGAAGGACAGGATTACATTATTTTAAAAAGCTCGTTACACTTGTTGGAGACTTCCAGTCATCTCTACAGGCTTTACTCGTAAACTAAACAGAATGCCAATCATGTGTGGTCCATAACCTGTACAGTAATCCTTTAAGCAATGTATCTTGAGCTTGTTTCTTGCTTGCTTTTCATTTTTTACTTTGATCATGTTTTCCCCATGAAACAAGTAGATAGTTGTCAGGCAGCAGGTCTTTTTTGGATAAGAAACATTTTTACAAGTGGGGGCATAACAGAGATTTCTACTTTCAGCATGTTACTTGGTACTTTAATAAAGCTGAATATAATTTATAATTAGAACTACAGTGCAAGGAGAAGTGGTTTGGGTTGAGTGCTGCTTGTTTTTCTTATACTTGATTTTGACTGGCATTCCAGTAATGTATTTAAAAAGTAATTTATTTTTTCATGCCTCACAACCTTTTGTTTCCATCTAGATATTAAGTAAGCTGTCATGCAGCCAATGCATTGAAATATTTTTATTCTTCTACACTTATTTTTGTCTTGATTGGACTCTCATAATTATGGTTTGGCACCCAGGGCAGCGTATTTAATTAAAGTTAGTTTTTGTGGTTTTGAGCATAGCTCCTCCCCTTTCTAGTTGGTCATACCCTTTCCCATTGACCTCACCCATTCAGCTATCTCCTGCAGCCCCCCCCCTTTGATTTGAAGTCACCAGCCGCCACTGGCAATCATTCTCCGCAAACACTCTGCTGTCTCCCACTTTTAGCACTTTGTCCTTCTGCCACTGTTTTGTCAAAATCAACTCCCTCTGCTGGTAAGATTTCATCTTTACTATTAAAGGTCTAGGCTGCTTTCTCATAGCCAGGTTTGGAGCATACACACAATGTGCCCTTTCAACTAACAACTCCTGCTGTGGAATACCAATCCAGTTACTTATTTGTGCTTCCATAAAATTAATGCAATTTGTTCCTTCCAGCTTCTCTGGTATAACTGAAAATATCAGGTTTTCCCTATGTGCTCTGTCCTCTAACTCTATTATTTTTGAAACATCTCTTCCTGAGCACTCTCATATTCAGCCAGGCATTTCTTCATTTTGACCTCTGATTTTTGCAGCTTTGTCACCTCAACTCAGTATTTGTTTAAAGCTTCTTCTATTTTTCCAGCCTTTTGTTGTTTGTGTTGATATACTGCATCAGTGTTTCATTTATTTTAGCCATGTCTGTGTACAGTTGTCTTATATCTTCCTGTAGGCTACTGGAATTCATGTCTGGAGGTTGCTTTGTTTTTTGCTGAACAGCTGCAGAACTTTCCCTCGTCAGTGTTTCTTCCTCACTTTTTATAGCTAATTTTTTCCAGGTCCTCTGTATTTCTTTTTTCCTAGCATCCAGGCAGTACACTTACTAGCCAGTTACTGAAATTTACCCATAAACACAAGTCTACTGGCCTTCTCTGCTCTAAGTTTCTGTTGTCACACTGGAACAGCTAGAATTAAGCTGTTACTCAATGTGCAGCCATCTTGGAAGCCGTGCATTGGCTAGCCTTAAGTAAACTAAACTGTGCACTGCTATATCTAATGCATTAAATTAAGACTGCTGGGGAGGCAACTACTTGTATACTCACTCATTTCCCACAGCTTAAAAATATAATTTATTTTCACTGAGCTGCTTGCCATTTTTTTTCTTTAAAAGTTATATTTTCGCTTGTAGAGTTCACTCAGAATACACTGTTTAGATCTTTCATGATCAATTACTTACACCTACATGATCCTTACCTCCAACTACAAATACATGCTAATGGAAAAACAATTTGTTTCGGTGCAGAAACCATTGTAGATTTTACTCAGAATACACTGATCAGACCTCTCATGATTAACTTGTTGCTCACATTTTCTCCCTTACTCCAGCTAGAAACAGGTGCTAGTGGAAAAATAGACATGTAATAACCGCGCAAATGCAAAAAAAAAAAAAAGAAAGAAAGAAAGAAAGAAAAGAAAGAACTACATTTTTAAACCTTTCATCATTTTATTCAAGTCTTATTTGAATTTTACATCTCTCACGTTCCCATCATTACCGGGATAAATTTGCCTATCTTCTGCTAGAAGCACAGCAAATAATCATTTTATACACTCTATGTAATTTCAGCTACAGTTTTATCAAGAGCAGCTTTCTGCTGGTGTGACTGCATCTTTGCTAATATAGATCCTGGCTACTTTCTGTTGGCCAAATTTGGAGCATACACACAATGTGTTCCCTCAGCTAACAAATCTTGCTGTGAAACACCATTCCAGTTGCTTATTTGTGTTTTCAGAAAATGCAGTTTATTCCTTCCAGTTTCTCTGATGCAGCATGAGATGTTTTGCTGTACCAGAGAAACTGAAAGGAATAGACTGCATTTTCTGAAAACACAAATAAGCAACTAGACCTGGTGTTCCACAGCAAGAGCTGTTAACTGAAGAAGCACATTGTGTCTGTGTTGTCTTCTAATGATAGTTTTTGAAACAGTTCTTCAGAATCTTCAATATTCAGCTAGCGTCTCCTTCTTTCCTACCTCTGATTTATGCATTTTATCACCTCATGTGAATAACTAAATTTTCTATTTTCTAGATTTTTTTCATTTGAGTTAAATATTCTTCCAATGCCCTACTTATTTTAAATACTTCTGAGTATGTCTTTTTTCTTCTAAATTACTAGATGCTACCTCCTTTACCAAAGATGAAACTTAAACTGCTCTTTGCCGAACATTTGTAAAGTTCTTACCAGACATATTCTTCCCTCTCCTTTTCTGATCATTTTATACTTTCTCAAAACATCTTCTTTGCTACCATCAAGACAATGTAATAGCAAACCACTAACCACATTCTACCCATGTTGATAAATTTTACTGTCATTTTTAAGAATTTCTCAGCATTCATACTGACAGAGCACTAATCAATCTGTTAATCAATGTGTAGTCAACTCGGAAGTCTCTTGAGCTATTATACCACCCCCACCAAATGTAGGATGAAGACATAGGTCTGTTACAAGAGATTGTGAGTTGATGGGTGAACCAAAGTTCCTACTCTAGCCAAGAGAAGTACATAAGCAATTTAACAGGACTAACTTTGCTGGAGGGAGAAAAAAAACTCAGAAGCCTACTGGGGTCTTGATTATACTCCATTCCTTCTCCTTACCTCTCTCCCCTTACAGAGATGAATCTCACCCCCTCTTTATTAGACTAGCATATACAGGTACAGCTCTAAGGTACATCCATTTTCTGAAATTAACAGCCAAACACTTGTTCAAGGAACCACTGCAGCCACAACTTATTTAGCACGTTCATATTTTATCGCCAAGACTTCTTCAGAATGAACATCTATTAAAAGCATATATATTTATAACTCAGCTTACAGTCTCATGATCGCATATAAAACCAATAGGAGGAATTTATAATTTAGTAGCCCTGCTCTTTAAAATGCATTTATTACTCAAACTGTCATTTATTCCTGGAATTATGTTGGTCCCTAACCAGAGTTGTCAACACAGTTCTCTTACTTCAACCAAGTTGTTAACATTGCCTTTAAAATTAACAGTTTATACCCAGTCCAGCCAAAAAATTAAGTCTTCTTACAATTCATACATGTTGTAGAATGTTTATACAAAGCATTCTTGTCTTTCTTTTTGATAGCTTGTATGTTTGTATACCCAATTTGAGAGTTTCATGCTTTTCTTACATACAGGAAATCACAACTCTCATATGTAGCAATGTATACAATCCCTGTCCTGTTGCAGTTACAGTGCTGTACAGGACTTATGTGTATGTATCACATCCTTTTATATTCATGTAGACTGTTGTTCATCATATACTTGCACATCTTACAAAACTCACAGGAAGATGTTCAAAGTCATTTATTATTCTGTGAACATCTCTGTTATTTTTTGAGTAACATCTTAATGTGAAATTTGGGCTGTTCCCTTGTTTTTTTAGCAATTTAGTGTTGCCCAGAAAAAAATTCCAGTTGTTACCCAGTATGTTTTTATATACTATTTATTTATTTATTTGCATTTGTTTACCGGGATGATCCAGCTGGGCAAGAAGTGCCCATTTTCAGTGGAGTCCTGGGGAGAAAAACTCCACATATAAGACATTTCACATACAATATAGAATTTACATTAATAAAGACATTTGGTACATATTATTGGCAGCTTATACAATTGGTGAAAAAACAGTACATATGTAAACATTCTCAAATCAAAGATATTATACAAGCAATACAGAGTATATACATGAGAACATTCTATATGAGTAGTTTTCTGCTAGCAAAATTTATATAGGACACTTCATATGATGGGAGCAAAGCAAATATAGGAATTAATTTCACATGCTTAGGAGGTGTAATAGCTAAGTAATAGGCTATATGAGTCCTGTTGCAGGAATCAGCAAAGTTGGTGAATATTGTTGCAGATATAAGTGGTGGTATGCATAGCCGGCCTTAGGCATAGGCCAACTAGGCGGCCACCTAGGGCGCCGCTTTAGTAGGAGCACTTTTCTAATATTTATTTGGTGTAGGTAGACCAGGATGAGGGCACTGAGTGGTGTGGTGGGGGGTGCCATGGTGCCCTTTTGCCTAGGGCACCAGTTGACCTAAGGCCGCTCCTGGTGGTATGATATTAAGGTAGGCTGCGAGAGTACCTGAATGTCTCACCTGGTTCAATGGTAGGTCTATCAGGGTTAGGAAGAGAAGGAAGTAGACAGAAGGAATCAATGGTAGGACAATGTGGGTTAGTCAAAGAGGTAAGTGGACTGGATGGAGAGGTGGAGTAATTTAAAAGACAGGTGGATGTGAAAGGAGGATGCCAGAGAAGAAGAGTGGGGGTGGGAATAGTTGTGATGGTTGAAGTTAGGTTATATGAGATGTGATGTTAGCACATGTACACAACCAGGATGAGGAGAGGTGTTGTTTCAGAGATGTCATGAAGAGGGTTACTGAGTGGGTGGATAAGTGCTGAGAGGAGGGAGTTCCAAAGTTTTGTGATGGTAAAGGAGGAAGCATCTGGCCAGCTGAAAGTTTGGGTTTTTCTACATGTACGAGCAGTTGTTTGTTGGATCGGAGTGGTCTGTTAGGATGGTATAAAATAAGTATAGAAGACAGTGCAGGGCACATGGATGGATTGTGAATGAGTCTGTGACCTGTAGTTAGTTGGATAAAAGTGAGATAGTTGGGGAGTTCAAGCAATTTTAGGTTGCATAATGATAAGCAGTGGTGGGATGAATAAGAGGCATTAGTTACAAACAGTAATTTTGTTGTAGCATGTGTCTAGTTTGGACTTTAGAGAGGACTGAATGTTGGTGAGGAGGGGGGCACCGTATAAAAGACAGGGTAATACAAAAGAAGAGGCAAGGGAAAGTCGGGCTGATGCACTGAGTAGATGTTTGTGTCGGTAGAGAGTGTCAAGCTTTTGATGTGTCTTTTTGAAATTGGACTGGATGTGCAGGTCCAGTGTGAGGTCATCATCTATTATGACACCTAGGAGTTTTGTGCTAAGTACAATGTTGATGGTGGTACCATTTAGAGATTGAATGGTGAAGTTCTCTTTTTGTAGGCTTGGACTTTTTGGAGGCAAAGATTATTAGTTTGGTTTTGTTCAGGTTCAGGGCAAGATGATTATTAGACATCCAAATTTCGGTGGAGATGAGGGCATTTTGGGTGAGTTGGCATAATTCTGAGGAATTGTTTGCAGGACAGATGATAGTGGAGTCATCTACATACTGAATAACTGAGCCTTGAGACAGTGCGGTGTAGAAGTTACTGATAAATATGCTAAATTGAAGTGGGCCTAAAATGGAGCCTTGAGGAACACCAGTGAAGGTGTTTAGGAAAAGGGAGTAAGAGTTTTGCCATTTAGTTGATTGTTGCCTGCTTGTGAGGTAATTAGTGAGCCAGTTTAGAGTTTGAGGTGATGAGGTGAGGTACCTATGTTAGAGAGTTTTGTTAGAAGGAGAGAGTGGGATATAGTATCGAAAGCTTTAGAAAGATCAAGAAATAGTGAAAATACAATTTTACCAGCATCACAGGCTTGGTTGATAGTGTCCATAAAGGATATGAGGGCAGTGGTGGTACTATGTCCTGGCCTAAATCCGTGTTGGGTGGGGGAGAGGATGTGGTTGTGAGTCAGATGGTGAAGAAGTTGAGAATGAATAAATTTTTCCAGTATCTTAGAGATGGGTGTTAGTATAGCAATGGAGTGGAAGTTGGTGGTGTCTATGTTGGGGCCCCCCCTCATGTAGAGGGAGGATATAAGCTTTTTTCCAGATGATGGGCACATAGGATTCTTGGATAGATCTGTTGAGAAGTATGTTGAGAGTAAGCGATTGGGTTGGCTGAGATTTGCAGGTATTTGGCGGGTATATTGTCAGGGACATTTGTACATGGTTTGATCTTTAGAAGCAATTTTTTAATAGTCGAGGTGGGTAAAGGTGACAGAGTAAAGTTGGGAATAGGGAGTGTACTGGTGTTAGCTGTAGAGAGGTCTGTGCTGGACAAGGTCTTGGGAAAGGTAGCGGTTAGATTGGCTATAGATTCTATGAAACGGGAGTTGAAGGTTGCAGCAATTTCAATAGGTGTTTTATTTGGGTCTGGGCAAGGATTATTACTACAGCCTGGGTTTAATAAAGAGTTGAGAGAGCTCCAGAATTTCTTTGGGTTTTGTTTATATTGATTTTGTAATGTAAGGTAGTGTTCTTTTTTGTTTTGTAGTACTATGCGCTTAACCTGGTTTCGGAGCAGTTTGTATTGGGTGAGGTCAGATGGATTTTTGTTTTTTTGCCAGATTTTCCATGATTTGTCCCTGCATTTCATAAGATCCTTAGTGGATCTTGTTAGCCATCTGGCATTGTTGGTCTTTACTCTCTTTGTCTAAGGCGTGTGAGATTGTTTAGTATGCTGAGGAAGGTTGCATTGAAGAACTCAATTGCCTCATCAAGGGGAAGTGATTTTAGTGTATCCCAGTTGATGCTAAGCAACCTTTGGTAAAAGCTAGATGGACATAACTGGGATTCATCTCTCGTAACCTTGTACTATTTATTAATTGTTGTGGTAGATTCACATTGTATAAAGGCTGGTAAGTGGTCACTTATTCTATTGGAAAGTGTACCAGCGGACATGATCTTATTTGGGTCGGACACTAAAATCCAGTCTAGGATTGATCCATTAGTATTAATTTTATTAGGCCTAGTTATGGTGTTAACTAGCTGGGTGAACGTATATAGATTGATATTGCAGTTAGAGTGGTGTGGGGATATGTCTAACCAGTTGATATTTACATCTCCCAGTATGATAGTCTCATTTTTTTTATGTTAGTAGTTGCCCAGCCAAGGACTTCCTCAAGAATTGGGATGTTATTGCATGGGGAAATGTGAATGACTATCACACAAAGGTTTTTACAATTATTCATTTTAAGGAAAGAAACTAGAAGTTCAGCTGTGGAGAACTGTGGGATGGGTTTTATATATGGGACAATAGTGAAGGACATGGGGTATATTACAGAGATGCCTCCACCTTTTTTGGGGGGGTCTGCCGGCCCTAAGAAACCAACTGCGGAGTTGTTATCTGGAAAGAAAACTATTAGTAAAGTAGGAAATCTGGAGGGGGAGCAGATGGTCTAAGTATTAAAAGATGGCACTGCAGCTCAGGGGAGGAATAAGTAAACTCTCAAGAGGAAGAGGGAGGGAACAGCCAGGATTGACAGGCCTGGGAAGCTTACAATAAGATTATATTAGGAGAACAAGAAAAGCTGGTAGGGGGCTATGAACCAGGGCTTGGAGAAAGCAGTGAGAAGAGAAAAACAATCAACTAGCTAGCCCAGGTCAGTACCTAAAGGCATCTGTTTATCAATGTGAACTCAAAAGCTGATTTAGTAGACCAGCGGGGAACTAGAATATAAAATAAATGAAAAGCTTTGGGAAACTGTTTATATTTGTTACAATAAACAGGAGAATTAAATATAAGAATATAAAATAAATGTAATATATGAGATAAATAAAATAGAATATAAAATAAATGCAAAGCTTTGGAAAAATGTATATATTTTTTACAATAAATCGGAGAAGGGGGGTCCAGTGGTGTGCACAGCAGAAGAATCAATAGGAGTATCACAGAGAGAAGATTATAATAGACCTACACTGCTCACAGTCTGTTGATAAAAGTAGGACTTGGAGGAGCTTTTACTGGTTTGTACAGGGTTCCGCTTTCCATGTTCTTTGCCTATAGGCAGTTGCTTCAGGCTTTATTTTTGTTTTGTTTTTGTTGGACCTTTGAATGTGTTTAAGGAAACTGCTCACAGTCTGTTGATAAAAGTAGGACTTGCAGGAGCTTTCACTGGTTTGTACGGGGTTCTCCTCTCCATGTTCTTGTATGCAGGCAGTTGCTTCAGTTTTTTTTTGTTGGACCTTTGAATGTGATTAAGGGAACTGCTCACAGTCTGTTGATAAAAGTAGGACTTGCAGGAGCTTTTACTGGTTTGTACAGGGTTCCGTTCTCTGTGGTCTTGTACGCAGGCGGTTGCTTCAGGTTTTTTTTTTTTGTTTTGTTTTTGTTGGACCTGTGAATGTGTTTATGGGAAGTTGTGCACACTACTGGCATCCTACACCCATGGGATAGAGAGAAACAGAGTGTAGTCAGGCAGAGGTTTTTAGTACTTAAATTTTTAGTCTATACTAGATAAATCCAAATAAAATGTATTTGTGTTCATGAAGTTATTGTAGCACACTACACTTGTTTAGTCTGTTCATATGTGGTAGTCTTACATAAAAATGGGTTCATAGTTGTGGGGCTCCTGTGGGGGCAGTTTTAAATAAATAAATTGTTATAAACAGACATGTTTTTAATGGATGCTCATTCTGAAGAAGTCTTGAAAATAAAGTAAAAGCTCTAAATAAATTGTGGCTCCAGTGGTTCTTCAAAGGAGTGTTTAGTTAATAATTTTGATACACATTACAAGACTGGTGTTTTTGGTTCCACTTTTCTGAAAATCATAAATCTGTCAATTTCCAGCATTTGAAGACGATTACAAAAATGCAGAAGAAGCTAAAGTAAATTGGAAATAACTCAGCAGATTCACCCTTCTCTTGCCTATTCTTTCTATGCCATACACTAGGGCAGCTACTTCCAGGCAAAATAAGACACCATAAGAAAATATAGTAACCTTGCAGAAGACACACTATTTAAGGATGCCATTTTAACCATGATTGCTTTCCTTCCATAAATTAAGTCACGTTAGATGTAATGGAGAAGAAAACATATATGTAGATGTTTATGTGTTAATTAATCCTAGTAGAGATGCTGGCAACTTTTATACTTTTAGAATCTGCCCCACTTAACACAGACATTTAAACAAGATTAACCCCGCATTCATCTTTGCTTTGCGTATTCCTAAGTGCTGGCATATTCTCCAGACTTGTAAAATATTTTTCTCTGCTTAGACATTTCAAAGCATTCCCATTACAAACGGGGGGGAAAAGAAATAAACTCACTAAAAGCAACAACCTCTGCAGGATTAATCAAACTAATCAGATACAGAATCAATACATTTTATAGCTGCTTGGAAGTATTTTATCTCCAGCAATATTTCAGCAAACATTCTATAACTAAATCAATGTAAATATGAGAATTTCAGTGCTCAGATGTTCCAGCCCCACTGTTTTACCTACCAACTATTTTTGGGCTAGAATCTGAAGGAAAATAATCAGAAGCCTTCCAACATTTAAATGATATGACCACACTACTGTACTTGTGCCTGAAGCCCTTCTGATTAATTTCCAAGCCCAAAATATGCTTTATGGCATAACGCTTATTGTCCTTTATTTAACATACTGTGCTAATGAAGAGTCCAGCAAAACTGCATAAAGATACTTAGAAATCAAATGTTCTTTAATTAAAACTGGTTTTCCAACTTCAGAAATATTTCGATACTGAAAACAAAACAAGGAAGTACAGCAGCCTCACTAAACTAGATTTCTAATGCTCTCTAGTGGCAAAAGTCAATAAATAAATATATTAAAACATAAAAGCAGGCACAGATACACAACTTACAGTCTGCTGATTTATACATTACCCCCACAATGGCATCAGCTGAATTAGATAAGAAATCTTCAATTATCAAACTAAACAAGTTGACAAAAAAAAAAGGCAAGAATCCTAACAGACAGCAAGAACCAAGCACGGAAGGACAACGTAGTGAAGAATCAGCTCTAGACCCCCTTCTGTTAAATTTAAGAGGTAAAATGCAAATGTTCTGCCAACCTTAGCAGGATAAATTACTTGTGCAAAATGTATTCATCTCCTTCTTCTGAAGTAGACTGCAGTATGTCACAGATTTTAAACTAAAAATGTCTTTTAAGGTTTTAAATTTATGTAAATGAAATCATCACTCTTCAGGCAGCACTTGATTCTAGATGAACAACAATCACTTTTCAGCTGACTTTAGATTCTGGCTGAAACACAGACAACGTAGCTTTGATTAAGTTGTATATAATATTCATGTAGCAAATCATAAATTAAGAAAAAACTTGAATGTCATTTTTCATGAACACTGAGATGTTTTACAGCACTAAAATTACAACAGTGCCCAGATTACTGATCCATACATATTACAAGCAAACTAATACCCAGTTGCGAACAGTGTAGGCCTGACAAAGCAAAACCATTTTCAGTAAAACCTGTCACAGCTGGGTTTCTTTTGTAATGTCTTGTGAAAGCTCAAATTAGTCTCCTCCCACAAGAAGCACAATAATGATGCTAGTCTACTCTACCAAAACCAAAGGATTTTGGGGCTGGCATGCAGTCCTGAAGTACTGCCATAATCCACATTGGGTTAATGGTACATGCACACAGTCTGGCTGGCAATAAGCTACCATCCTGCATATTTGATTCAGCTTAACATACAGTGTCACTAAAACGGAATCGGGTATTCACAACTGCAGCACTGAATTCATCACAAGATTTGTCAAATAAAGGCAGAAGTGCTTGAATACAAATATTTCTACTCCCAATAACTTGGTAGCTGCACTAGTAACATTGCAATATGCCCAAAAGCTATGTCACACTGTTTTCTAATTGTATCTAGGAGCTATTCCAAGTCAGAAAATCTCTACGCAGCCCTAAAGCTTGGATCACTTGAATAACCCAAGATGTCTGAATTGTGATTGTATGGCCAAGATAATTAAAGTCTCAGTTTAATTTATATCCAGCAGAAACACATTTCCATAACATAGTAAAATTCAAGAATTCCTACAGTGAAGTAATGGGTGAAGTGAAGAACTGTATATTAAGGGACACAAACTTCAGATAATATTATACTATGCACTGCTGGATTTTTAGAAATATAAAAACATTTCCAAATAAAGAACACATTTTTCTTCTATATTGAGTACCAGTGGTAGGGTACCTAGATGGAGTCAAGCAGTTGTCTCAGTGCTATGGAGTCCACCAAAGGGGGGGGGGATAATCCAAGAAGTATGGCCTTGGGCTTTCATCAGCCTTTGAAAACCCCTCTTTCTCTCTCTGTCATGCCTTGTTCCCAGTGGTGTCAGACATTTATCTGCTGTGTCAGCTATAAGAATTCCCAAAATAAAAGGTCATGAGAGTCAGCATTTGGTGACTGAGATATATCTCTCAAGTCCTTTGAGTTATGGCCGTACAAAGACTGTGTATAGCTTGTAAGATGTGAATGTTGATGATAATCTAGCTTTTCACCACAGTATATTCTGATGTTGTGGTTGGTGGCCTTTTATCTCTCTTTCCTATGTAGATATATTGAGGAAGCGGATAAGGGTGTAAGACAATGTAGCAAAACTTACATTTCCTTCCTATTTGGTCCTACCAATCCTACTGCTGAAGCAAAAGCTGAGATTTAGAACAACTCATTTCCATATACTGGGAGACCAGTTGGTACCCGACGGGAAGCTTCCACTGTGCGAATACCACATAGTTTTACTTCCACTTCTCATCAGCCCACTACTTGTGAAGATGCAGACTTCCATTCCACCTTCTTGATTGCCACCGGACTTTGTGGCTGTACTACTGTCAGTGGTCAAGGAACAATAGCTTGTAATGTGAAAAGCAGAAACCTGATCTCACCACGATGTAGTCAGTTAATAAATTGAAGTGCAGGTACTATTCCAAAATACAGTTCCAAAAGTCACAATTCCAAAAAACTGTCAGCAGCCGTAGTAAAAGAACATAAAACTCTTCTTTATTGTAGGTATAACGGGTGAAGGTAAGCGCTTTCGCGTGGTCACAGCCACGCTTCATCAGACAAATAAAAACCCTACACAACAGTGCTTAAATAATACATTGTTTAAAAGCCAAGCCCTATATAATTAGGTACTTCAATCATTGTTTAAAACGGCAATGCCATCAAACAATCAGAGGCATAATATTCATTGTGAATATTTATGGAATCTAAAATGTAGTTTATACAGAACTCTTAATGCAGCTTATAAGCCAAGAATGTGTAACATTCAGATAAATAAAAGACTTATTGCAATTCACCAGTAATTCTATACTTAAAAAACAAAAAGCAAACAGATCCCTGAGAGTCTAAACTCTAACAGGTATATCACAATGAGAGACGTTTTTACGGTTACCATCGTAACCGAAAACTTAGTTCATTAGGCGCGAACTAATTATGAGTGTCTGCAATGAGTTATACAAAAAGAAACATTTCTAAACTTTTCCTACCTAAGGAAATGACATAAATGCATAGTTGTTGTAAGCAATATTCATGTATTTAAAAACCATAATAAAAAACGGTTAGATGGTTTTATAAACCTAGCTAAACCTTACTACAGTAATGCAACTAAAATACAAATAGAAATAGATCTAGTAAAAAACCACTTAAGACCAAGTGACATATAGCTTTTAAAGTATGTATGGAAAACCCAGACAAAAACCAGAAGATACATATCCTCATAGATAGAAACATAAATCAAAAACATCTAGATATTACTAGTGCCTTGAGATGTAGGCGTATCCAATGGAACGCAGTAACTTTATGAAATAAAAAAGTATGCGTCAGTGTTAAAGCTGCAAAGCTGACTATTTTAGGTTAGAATAGGAACCATAAATATAATGCTGAAAAGGCATAAAACGTCTGTAATGCATGTGTATGGAAAAATAAAAATATATAGACAACAACGAAAATAAGTGTATATATAAAAAATAAAATATGAATATGTGAGTAAATATATGTGTACTGTTATATGTCTATGTCAGTACCCATAATAAAAATAAAAATAATAAAGTATTATTAATAAATTATATTACCTTAAATGAAGCCAAATGCCATGAAAATGTAAGAATTATAATAATATTAACTCTAAAAGAATTTTTGTAGTAACATAAAAATGTGAACATATGGAAACATGTAGATCAAATAGGTCAAATACAAATGAAAAATCAAATTCATTTATTATAAATTACTCAAGTTTATATACCCATAAGCTCCTAAGGTTATGTTAAAACATTTTTTATGAAAAGTTTTTTATTTGTTTAAAAAATCTTAGAAAATGATTAATGAATACTAAATGAATAAATAAATGCATAAATAATGATTAATGAATAATGGTTTTAAAAACCTCAGTTTTGATGAAAGTATAAGGTTCTTTATATTAAGGATGAATATACAAAGGATTTTAAAATAAAATATATCGTAGACAATGTTAATAATACAGCAAGGGACAAAATGTATCTTATATCTTATAACTAAAGAAATAAAATGGTTTGATTTAATTTAATTCCAGAACATGTATATATACGAAAAGTATATACATATAGAGATTAAATAGTGACCTATGAAATATGAAATATGATGAATAAAATTATGTAAATAGTAAATAAAAATAGTGAGTAAAGAATGAATAATGAATTAATATTATAATAAAAAATACTAAATTATGTACCTTATAACAAAAATTAGAAATATTGTGGGATTAAGGAACATACATCAAAAATTGATCTTAAAGTTTAGCGTTTTCTATTATTCAAAACAGGTTTGATAGAAACTGAGGTATTCAGTCCGGGGTAACTATGAGCATTGAATTTTAAAATCCATTTTAATTCTGCCAGGGCTAGATTGTTGATATTATCACCGCCCCTGGGATTCAGAGTTACTTTTTCAAGTACTCTGAATGAAAAAGTGTGTTCTTTGTGTTTTATTACATGTTGGGCTAATGCGTTAGTATCTATTTCTTTCTTTATCTCGTACAAATGATCGTAAATACGATCAGTTAGTCTTCTTTTAGTCAATCCAATATAAAATGCAGTACATTTTGTACAGGTTGCTAAATATACTAGGTTTTTAGTCTGACAAGTAGCTGAAACATTAACATAGTAGGTAAAACCTAGTGTAGGATGAATGAAGGCTAAGTCAGAACAAATCAATTTGCACCTGGTACAAGTACCACATGAAACTGTCCCCATATTTGGGGTAGATTTCTTAACATTTGATACAAAGTCTTTACATAAGATTTGTTTTAAATTAGAACAGTTTTTGTACAAAAAAGAAGGATAGTTACCCACCAAATCAGTTACTGAAATGTCAGTCTGCAATATGTTCCAATTATTCCGTATAATATTCTCCAAACACTTCACATCACTGGTATAATTTATGATATATGGTATTTTGATAATATCATTGGCTTTTTTATATATAAAAGAAATGGGTTTCTTAACCATACATGGTGTAGAATCTGTGGGATGTATAGTATTGTATTTGATAGAATTAACAAGCTTAAAATCATAGCCTCTATCCAAAAAGAATTTCTCTAATAAGTCAGATTCCTTTTCCAAAATTATACTATCCTGGCAAAGTCTGGTCAATCTAGTGAACTGGCTATTAACTATTCCTGGGAACATATGCCTAGGATGCATGCTACTAAAATGAAGTAGTGTATTAGTCCATGTGGGTTTCCTGAAAATGGAAGATGTAATTTTTCCATGTTCGTTAAGTGTCAGGGAAACATCCAAGAATTCTACTTGTTTCATAGAGGCTTCCACTGTAAATTTCAAATAAGTGGTAGTGGTTTCTAAATGGTGTAGGAAATGTGTGAATTCCTCTAGGGTACCCTGCCAAATTAAGAGAACATCGTCTACAAAACGTTTGTAGAACTTGATTTTATCAAAAGCAGGATTGGTAAACAAGTGTTCCTTTTCCCAGTTCAGAACTACTAAATTTGCATACGTATTTGCGCATGGGGTGCCCATAGCTACACCCCATGTCTGCAAATACGTGGTGCCATCAAACATGAAGATGTTATTGTTGAGCACTAAATCCAGCAGTTGACAAATTAGAATAACTTTATCTGTGGAGAAGTTGGTATCTCTAACAAGTAGTTCTCTAATTGCTTCCAAACCCAAGTCATTGGGGATGGACGTAAAAAGATTTTTTACATCTAAAGTTATTAGCATATACTCATCAGTTTCAGTATTCAATGACACATTTTTGAGGCTGTTTAGCAAATCATAGGTATCTTTTAATAAAGTTGGAACTGAATCCACTACAGGCCTAAGGAATTTTTCGAGAGCAGTAGAAATAGTGGCAGTTACCCAGTTAGAACCTGAAACTATAGGCCTAAGAGGTATAGGATGTACTTGTTTATGAATCTTTGGCAAACCTTTTATTGTAGGAGTAGTGGGGAACTCAATGTACAAATATTTATATTCTTCTGGCGTGATTTGTCGGCACATTAGAAGATCATGTAAAGTTGCATGTACATTAGATATAATAGAGCAAACTTTTTTCTGGGAAATAATAGAATAAGTTTCTTGGTCAGATAACATAGTTAACATCAACGTAATATAATCTACAGTATTCATAACTATGATCCCACCACCTTTATCAGCAGGTCTAAAGGTGATATCAGAGAGCTGCTTAAATTTCCTCAGGGATGCCATTTCACTGGATGTTAAATTTACATAGGCTATTTTGTTCTTTTTAGTAGAAAAAAGTTTATAGAAATCTCTCTCACAAGCCTTTAGAAAACAGTCTAAACTAAAGGGTAATGGAGGTGAAAAATTACTTTTTTGTCTTGGAATCACTGAGTCAGGATGTAAAGGTTCATTGCTGTGTGTTGTAGTGGTGTTTTTGAAAAACATTTTAAGGGCTACACTTCTACAAAAAATACGTAGCTCACATAAAACTTCAGCCAAGTTACTACACTGTGCTGGTATAAAGTTTAGGCCCTTATTGATCAAACTAACATCAGATATACACATGTCATAATTAGATAAATTGACAAATATGTCAGTCACATCCTTTGCCTTCGTGTCGTTCCATATCTCTCTTCGGAAATTTTCCTTTTTCTTGGCCCTCTGCTTTGAGAGCGCCCTCTCCCTTGGTGTTGTGTTTTTTGTGTTTTTTTAACAATAGCTTGTAACTTAAATTGTACAAGGTAAAAACAGTGCAAGGCTGACGTGGAGTTCACGGCACCAAATCTCACACTCTGATTTTCCCTCTCCCTTTGCAAGGCTGTCTCAAGATGCAGAAAATGAAGCAACTATGCAGACCATTGTCAAACAGATGGCTGCTGCTCTGAAGGAAAAGAAAGAATGTGCTTCTGGTCAGGCGATGACTCACACTCACTGATTCATAACTTCATCACCTAGCCATAAAGTAAGCAGTTTTTGTAAAACCCAAGGCAAAAGTACTCTTGACTGCAATGATATCAGGGGTCTATCAGGATTAGTCCAAGAACGGCAGCATTCATGAAAAAACTGGATCTGGGTCTTGTTGAAATGATGTGAGAGAAGCTTTCTATAATGCTAAATACTGTGCTTACATTTTCAATCTCCCTAGGCATATCTCTTGAGTTCTTCTTATGTATCTGATTCCTGTTCTTCTCCTTGTGTTTTACAAACTTACCTTTCCAATACTGCTCTTACAGACTCTTACTCCCACTGTTCTAATCTTTGGTAGGAACTGGCTTGGTGGAGATGAAAAGAATAAATTATGTTTTTTTTTCTTTTTTGTCAGACTTCTTCCTAGCTCTTGTAAATATTCTTTTTTTTTCCAAACACCTTTATTGAATTATCACTTGTAACGCACACAAATTTACATTCATATAAAAGTAATCAAACTATCTTAAACATTCTACTTCACATATACTGCTATATATCATAATCTAAGCAATATTACATAAATTATTCAATTCTTGCTTTTTTTAAACAAGAAACATCTTCATTAAACCATCACTTACTACATAGGCAATCATGCATTTATATAAATGAAAACAAACCACACCAACACAATCCTAGTCACAAACATTTTACAACCATACTGACACATCTTCTGCGTGGAGACATGCGTGAATGGGCGTACCTTCGTTGAAGTTTGTGTGTCAGAGCTGGCAACTCGGTACGTAAAAATCAACTGCCAATCATTAGCGGACCGGAGTTCCGCTGTGGCGACCCCTAACCGGGAAAAGCAGAAAGACACAACAACAACTGACACACTCCCAGTTGCAAACAATAAACATCACTTATAATCTACCCAATTTTTCTCAAACAAACATTACATAGCTCATTTAACTCCTGCTGCCTTTTAGGCCTCATTCCTCCCTCGTTTGTATTGTTCCCACAATTCCCATTTTCTCCTATGTAGTTTGTTCCTACCCTTTTCTAAAGATCTCAATTCCAGTTGTTTTTATCTCTGTTACTATATTCTCTACTTCCAGTATAGTTGGTTTACATTTTGATTTCCATTTTCTAGTAATTGCTTTTTTGGAAGCCACCATTATTACACAGCAGCAAGGTCATACCATGTCTAAGCAATTCCAATTCTGTATCATAGCTTAGAAAAATCATCTCCCTCATCAGACCAATCTGCCCACCCAGCATCTTCGACAGTGCATCCTGCAAGAAATTCTTAATGTCCGCCAACTCACTGCGCTCCCAGAAAATATGCTCTCAATTACCTCTCTTCCCCTTTACACCTCCAACATTTACTGTCTACTTGGGGTATCTCTTGTAAGCATTCTTGGTAATAAGGTTATAGGGTAATATTTAGTCAATGGGGTGACTCGCAGGCAGGATGGGCAATCAGAAAAATTATGAACCGGATAAAGGAAAAAATAGGCAGTTTAATGGTGATATCTGATGCTTTTCAGATGCATATGAATTGCATGTTGTGCAGACTGTGAAAACATTGATGGAAGCACAGGAATCTTAAAACGAACCAATAAGATGACTGGAAGTGAAGAAACTAGCAATGTATCGGGTTCAGGCACCTAGGCAGCGAGACATTTCCCTGTGGTACATTTTGGCTGGGGACACATGGCTGAAGTGACATTCAGCTGCAGAGAAATATGGCTGTTTGTAAATTCCCTGTGAGCAAAGAGAAGCACATACTGCCATACCCATAGCTTTAATAACCAAATGCATGGAGGCAGAAGAAGTAATGATTGTTGTGCTTGGTGTACAGTACATACTTGTGTAACTAAGTCATGTAGAAGTGTGCTACAGCAAGCAGGAAATCCTGCCTGGTTCTCTAGTCATGGTTATGCTTCAGTATGCATTTTAGGTAATGTTTCCTAGACACTGTGAAGGAGGTAGTGGTCCACACACACTGATTATAAAGGCACTGTCCATTGTGCACTACATTTTTACTGCCACTGACATGCCCTCTGGCCAGCCTGCTGCTTATGCCTGCCATATTGCCTGCTGTCTCATGTTCCCTTGGGGACCATAGACATTGTTTTCCCCCTATGCATTTGGTTATTGAAGTTGTAGGTATGGCAACACATTCTTCTCTTTGCCCACAGGGAATTTGCAAACAGCCATATTTCTCTGCAGCTGAATGTCATTTCAGCCATTTGTCCCCAGTCAAATGTACCACAAGGGAAAGGTCTCGCTGCCTAGGCACCTGAACCCAATGTATCAACAGCAAATTGGCAACAACATACATCACTGTGCTAGCATTGTTTTACTCTAAGAAAGGCCTAAACGGTATATGTGGAGGCATCAAGCCTTATACTGTATAACAAAGTTGGGGATATGAATCTCTGCTAAATATTAATTACAGCCAACAATTAAATTCTGCATGTGACCATGTTCCATATATCAGTAGGTTGGTGGTCTTGGAAGAAAAACAGCTGTAAGCTTAGGAACCAATGGTAGACTCCTGCATTGTTGAAAATCCTACTAGCGGGTTATGTAACAAGAGATATTATGAAGTAACAATATATATATTTCCATCAGCTGCTGTTTTTTACACTTACAAAATACAATATACATAAAAATGATTTCTTAATCACATCTTGTCATATAACTGAAAAATCCATCATGCTACATGCCCTTTTCGCCTTACCAGAGTGCAATCTTTTATCTGGCAGTCACCACATCTGTAAAGAAAGCTACATAAAGCAAAGCTCTGACAGGTGCATCTCTGATGTGCAGTCTACACAAAAACTCAGGAATATTTCAAAGTTCATTGATGCAGCAGGAGACATAAAAACAGGTAATATTGCACAAAACATAATTGATATCTCAAGTGGACGCCTGGATCAATAAACATAATTGAGGAGCCATATAACAGCTGCTGCTGCCTGTTAAAGTCATCCAGCTGTTGTGTACATTTTGTTGTATGCATGCTCCACTCCAAAAATTAGTCACAGCGAGTGCAACAAATCATAACACAGTAAACAAAATAGTGTGCACATGTAACAACACCGTTTTATAAAGATTGAAGCTTAGACCATCAGCAAATGACCTGTATAATATTATTCTATCTAAAACAGCTAGTTAGTAACCTGTTGACTGAACCATGTTTCCCCTCTCCTCATCAAAATATGTGCATTTTCCCTCTGTCTCCCACTGTTTAGCAACAGAAATGTGACTTGATGTCAACTTAAAAGGTGAAGCAAAGCATGGCATCAGGCATTTGCTTGCACCCTTCCATGCTAGAATAATTTCAAAGGTAATCCTGCTTGATTCACTGCCAACATTGTCTCAAATCTGTAACAAAGCTGTACCCACAATGGAAGAATTAAATATTTGTATAGTCACTGAGCAATGCAGTTCTTGTGTCCTCTACTTTTCCACTGCACAAAATACTTTCATCTCATCCAGTATTAACACAGCAATCCTGGAATTCCTGACAATAATTCATTATTTTACCTGAAGCAGTTACCCTTGGCCACAGAGTACATATTAATGGCCAAGCAATGGCACATGAATAATTCTGTTCTCACTCTGAAAACCAGCTAAGAAAAAAACCCACTTTGGTTGACACAGCTGAGTTTGTATGGATGTTACAATCAGAAAGCTTTTATGCAGTGGTTATTTTTCTTTTCTTTCAGTATCTCCAAGGTCAGCACGGGATGTTGCAGTGTGTAGTAGCAGCAATCCGCAGAGAATAAGACTGATCCCCACCCACCACAAAAGGGCATGGCTTTCTCCAAACAGTGCTTTGCCAAGAATAGCCTAAATCAAAAACAGAAAAATGAATTAGGCACACAGTCACTATCTTCGCATGATTATTCAAAAAGGTGGGCAGTACCAGGTAAATACCTAAAATACATTGGGGTCCTGACTGCATTACGAAATGCATAGACCCCCTGAAAGATATGGCACTATCCACTGCTACAAACCCATGCGGATTTTATCATACACAAATGTTTGAAGTAAATATAATTTTACATTACGATGATGAAACTTGTCAAGTGCTTTATTCTGTGTAATAAACAGTTCTTCAATACTCATACATTTACAGGCACATTCCAAACAATGAATTCCACAAATTCACTTTGGTTTCAAAATGTCCCTCCTGGAAATCTTTATGTTAAAATTTCATATTACCTGTTCCCAGTGTCTCCAAATCATATGTCCATGAGAGTTTGTCACAACTGACTGATACAGCACCACTGTTACCTGTTAGTGGGATTTGGTACTCTGGTTTTACGTATGGCCAATGCGTTAAAGGGACCAGACATAAAGTATAAGCAGATATATTTTATTGGTCCAATGCCAATTAGGAAAAAAAAAAATATTGAGTTTCTGGCAGCAGGAACCCTTCATCTGAAGCTCACAAAAAAGTGGCCCTACAGCCAACAATTCAAGCTGTACTATGACACGTATGCTGCTCTAGTTAAATATTTAAAATGCTATCTAAGTAACTTCTCCAGAGAAATTCCTGTTTATTAGCCAATCTCTGTTTTCTAGAGTGGCATCTATTATATTCAAACAAAGCACATGTGACTAGATTATAAAGCTTCATTTTGCTGAGCCACATCCAATCACTGAGAAAGTACACAAACAGAATATGGCCTCCAAGTTCTGTTGTTACAAGCATGTCTGCAATGCTGATGATTTTGGGTTTCACTGGGAAATCAGTCAGAAAGGAGAGATCCAAATAATCTGAGGAAAATTTAAAACAAATACTTTGCTTTCAGTAACTGCACTGGAAAATGAATTAATGAACAGGGTGTCATTAAACTCAAATGTTAGTAATGAACGATCTAATGTAATCAGAAAAGTGGGCCTTATTTTTAGAACTAGAGCATCAGATGATATAATTTACTGTCATAACTGAATAACACACTAATAAGATTGCTAAATTTAACATTGTTTTTGCACATACAGCAAATATAGCAATAAATCAGACTGTATCTCAAGGCAGTAAACCAAGCATTTTAATGTACCTGAAAGTCTATTCCACACTCACAGATAAAAATCTGTAAATGTGCACTGTACAGGCTATCATTTCAAAGGGACACGTGCAGCTTTTAAAGACTTCCAAGATGACTTCTTAATGACTGTCTTGATTTACAAATTTACATTACATTTAGGAATAACAGAAAATGAAGTTGCAGCTTCTCATTAGAGCTTAAGATAAAAAAATGGGAATTTTATAACACAAATAATTCTTCATTTATAAACACAGGAACATATTAGGTAAGCCATCACTGGGATCATAAGATACCTAGCTATATACACCTTTAAGCAGACAAAATTAAAAGTTTTTGCCACCCTTTCAAGCACTTAATAGTACTCACATCCCAAACAGGTAAATACTAGGAATGCAGTCCAGGAGACCAGTAAGGAGTCTAGCCCAAATTTCCAGATGCCCATAAGCACTATCTGGTTAAGTGACTTGCTGAAGGTCACACAGTAAGCAAACAAGGTTTGTGGGAATCAAACTTTACACCAGAGGAAATACAGCTCACAACCTTAACCTTTTTTTTATTTTTTTAAACAAGAAACATCTTTGTTAAATTATCAGTTATGACATAGGCAATCATACATTTATATAAATGAAAACAAACTATACTGACATAATTTTAATTGCAAACATTATACATGACAAACCATACTGACATAATCTTAGTTGTAAACATTATACATTACTTATAATCTATCCAGTCATTGTCAAACATTACATAGCTCATTCAACTCCTGCCTTCTTTTAAACCTCGTTTCTCATCTATATGTATTATAGGTTCATAGGTTGGTACAAGGCTATCAGCCCTAGGGCTTATACAAGCCTAGCCATAGCAATTCCCTGGCTATTTCTTCCCACACTATTTACTTCCCTGGACCCTTGTCTAGCAGGGCGACTGACGTGATCCCCGGGGTGAATTTCCTTTCTCCCATCCAATCGTCAAGGTTCCTTTTGAAGAGGGCCAAAGAGGCACTCTGCTTGACATGTATGGGCAATCTATTCCAGAGTCTGGGGAGTCTGTGGGTCAGGAACCTATCCCTCCAACATGTTTTGTTTATTGTGATGACAAGGTTTAGATCCCTGGAGCGTGTGGCTCTGAAGGATTGGGATTTCTTTAAGTGTAGCATGTCCAACAGCTCTGGGTTTGACATGGCCTTGTATGTTACGCAGAAATCACCTCTGAGTAGACGATATGCGACAGAGTATAGCTGGAGTTTTTTAAGGCGGTCAGCGTAGGGCATCTGCTTTAGGCCTGTGATTCTTTTAGTGAGGTATTTCTGCGGCCTTTCCAGTTGTTGCAGATGTCTTGAGAGGTACATACCAAATGGGGCACTGTATTCTATAATGGGTCTAATGAGGGATGAGTACAGTGGGACAATGACCTTCTTTTTTCTGGATGAAAAGCCCTTAGTGAGGAGGTGTGCCACATAGAAGGATTTCCTGACTGTTATGGCGATGTGGTTATCGAAGGGGAGACCACTGTCCACCTGTGTCCCTAAGTCTGTTATCACACTTTCGGTGTTTAGTGTACTGCCACCTATATGGTAATTCATGGGTACATGTTTTTTTCCAAAGGGGATAACTATACATTTCTTGGCATTGAGCTTGAGCCCATGCCTCTGGCACCAAGCATCTGTTTCTGCAAGGCCCTTTTGTAGAGTATCCACATCATTTGGGGATTCAATAATGGCTCCCAGTTTGCAGTCATCTGCAAACTTTGTTAGCCAGAGTCCCTTAGTGTTGGCCTGTACTTCAGAGAAGTAGATGCCAAACAAGAGTGGTCCCAGGACTGAACCCTGAGGTATTCCACTTGTCACTTGTCTGGAGCTGGATTTGGAGTCGGCTATTTTTCCAGTGTGGGTTCTATCAGTAAGCCAGTTAGCAACCCGCTGGGTGATGTAGGGATTAATGCCCTGTTTAGTAAGTTTATCTACCATTCCAGAGTGGGGGATGGTGTCAAAGGCCTTGGCAAAGTCTAGATAGGCTGTGTGAGCCACCTTACCCTTGTCCATGGCTCTGGAGACTGATTTGAAGAAGTCAATCAGATTCAGGAGACAAGATCGGCCCTTCACGAACCCAAATTGGGTGGGGTCCAGTGTTTGAAGGTTGCCAGTGTCTTTGTTTATAAGTTCCATGATAATACGCTCCATGGCCTTGCAGATAAGGCTCGTCAGACTGATGGGACGGTAGTTCCCAGGATCCAAGGTGGATCCCCCTTGTGGAGTGGGGTAACTGTAGCTCTGCGCCAGTCAGTGGGCACAAAATCTGAGGTGAAGCTATGATTAAACATGACACTTAGGTGAGTTGCCAGTTCATATTGTAGTTCATGTAGTACACAGCCCGGGATGTCCTCTGGTCCCATGGATGCTGTATTCTTAGCTTTGGAGAGTCCGTTTTTTACCTGTGTGGCCGTTATTACCAGAATTTAGCAATCTTCCAGTATTGAGATGGGCCTTTTAGGGGGTGAGAGGGGGGTGAAGCTGGCACTGAATCGATCTGCCAGGATATTGGCAATATCCTTGGGATCAGTATATTTAATGCCATTCTTTTTTAGCTCAGAGCAGATCTGAGCATTGACATTTAGATTCTTGACATAGCTATAGAATGCCTTGTGGTTGTCTTTGGAATCTTTGGCAATTTTATTTTCGTAACTAGCTTTGGAGGATTTTATGAGGGATCTCAGTTTCTTACTGAGGCTGGTAAGGGAGTTTTTTGCATCCTGGGATTTTCCTCTTTTCTGCAACAGTTTCTTCCTTTTATTGTAAAGTTTGTTTATGGCAGGGGACCACCAGATTGGCTTCCTTTTCTTTGGATGAGTGCATCTTGGTTCTATTTGGGATGGCAGGATTCATGCATGAGTGGATGTGCTCATACAGTGCCTTAGTGTAGGATTCAGCAGTTGAACTTTCAGTTCCCGTCTGCATGGGTGTCATGAAGTTCATCACTTCTGACTTGAATAGCATGAAGTTGGCTTTGGAGAAGTTTTTTATGGAGATTTCCTTACTGGGGGGTGGGGGTGGGATGTGGATGTTAAGGGTGATTAGCATATGGTCAGACCTGACTAATGAGGGGATGACCATAGATGTGGAGCATCGATTTCCCATGTTGGTAATGACCAGGTCTAGGATACTGGAGCCCCTGGTGGGACTATGGATTAGTTGATCCAGGGCGTTGGAATTTATGAATTCCAAGAACCATTGGGCAAAGGTGTTGGTACACGAGTAGTTTTCCCAGTTAATGGCAGGGTAGTTAAAATCACCCAATATTAGGGTGTTTGGTTCTACCTTAATATTATCCAGTATGTTTAGAAAGGTGTAGTGAGAATCTTGGGGCATGTTGGGGGATCTGTAGCAAGCTACAATTTGGATTGCAGTCTTACCTAGTGTTAGTTGCACCTGGAGAATTTCAGACGCATTGTGTTGGGCAACTAGCCTGGTGGTGTGAATATCCTTGGTGAATACTGACATTCCTCCACCTTTAGTGTTTCGGTCATGGTTTGGTGGCCGAAAAGTGTGGTAAGAGTCCCACAATTCACATTTTTTTCTATGTAATTTGCCCCTGCCCTTTTCTAAAGATACCAATTCCAGTTGTCTTATCGTTGTTACTATATTCACCACTTCTAGTACAATTGGTTTAGACTTTGATTTCCATTTTCTAGTAATTGCTTTTTTGACAGCCACCATAATTAGATTCAGCAAGACTTTAATATGTCTACACAATTCCAAGTCTGTATCATAGCTCAAAGAAATAATTTCCTTAGTTACATTAATTTGCTCACCCAGTATCTCTGACAGACTAGTCTGCAGGAATCTTTAAAGTCTGCCAACTCATTACACTCCCAGAAAATATGTTTCCAATTACTTCTTTCTTCCCCATCACAACTCCAAAATTTGCTGTCTTCCTGAGGAAAAATTCTTTGGAGTCTACTTGGAGTATAAAAACACCTATGTAAACACTTCCAAGCAAAGATCCTAAATCTTCTAGACTTTGCTGTATATTTTGGAAACATACATATATCCTTCCCTCATTGTTTCTTTGTGAATTGCTTATCCAATATCTTTTCCCAATCCTTTCTAACCTCCTCTGATTGTAGTAGTTATCATGCAATATTTTATATGCTGCACTAATTATTATTTTTTTAACAGCAGCTTCTGTTCTAGATTCTACTAAAAACCAGTGCTAGTCTTTCACTTAGGCTCCCCCCTATTTCTTTCTCTATGTCTATACTCTGATATCATCCCTTGACAGGGAAGGCTAGCCTGCAGTCCAAATTCATCCTTGGCTTCCTCCCATTCTATTACCTTTCCCTCTCTAATTATTTGTTCTCAGTACCTTGGGGGGGGGGGGTAGTTGGCAGTTTTCTCCAATATATTCCAACCCCCTCTTGCATACTGTCTGTATCCCTAATTGCAGTCCTCCCTATTGGCAGAATCTCCTTTCTCCATTCCTGTGGTGGCTTGGTTCTTAGAATACTTTCTGCTACTTTATGAATATAATATTCTGTATGGTTATTCTCCTTAAAAATCTGCATCCAAAGTCCTAGCTTCTCCTTATTTCTTCAACCCCCCCCCCCGTTTCAGCATCATCCCTTTCTACTTAGAAGTATAGGTTTCTGCTTAAACTATGTACAGAAGCCTTGACTGTGTAGCTCTGAAATACCCCATTCATATTGGATAATCCCAAACCATCTTTTTCTATTGGAAGAATTAGCTAATCCCACTTGATTCTTGATGTCTTCCCCTCCTAAATACAATGCTTCAGTTATTTATTAATTGCTATCCACAACTTCCTCTCTGGTTGATAAAAATATGCCTTATCTGTGTTTAACACTAAAGGGACTAGAAATATTTTAACTGCTTGTATCTTGCTATCTATATCCAAATAACAGAGTTTCCAATTTCTTAGTTTTTGTATTATATTTATTTAGTCTCTTCCCACATATACTTAGCTGCCACAAAATAATCCTTTTAAGTCCATACTCCTAAGTATTTCATTTTATCATGTCCCCCATAAATATAGATATTGAACTAATTTGTGTGTGGGTACATAATTGACAGATACTGCCTTTGTTTTAGCTTCATTAATTTTGTATCCCAAAAAGATATGAAACTGCCTTAAAATGTTCCACAACACTGAAATGTCCTTTCCTGGTTTTATAAGGTATAAAATAATTACATGCTTAATTTTTAAAGCCAACTGCCAGACTTATCAAGCAACATTAGGCTATACAATTCTATTTTAACCTTCAAAACTAGACCAGATTCCTGATATGGCTGCTAAGCAATTGTATTTTAACCTTCAAAACTAGACCAGATTCCTGATATGGCTCCTGTAAATACCTGTACAATATATATCAGTCCTTCTGAATCTCTAAATGCTTATTAATCCTCAGCGAGGTTGTACACCTTCTTCAAACTTCCACCAAGACCTGTCCCGATTTGTAAAGAAACAACTTGCCTATACGAATAAAGACTTTGATGGCAGGAGGATAGGCGGCAGCTTGGCGATAATGGAGAACACTGGACTGGAACAGTGTCTTTAAATGTCGGTTGAAGTTTTAAGGCAGAAACATAGATGTAGGCAAGCACACTGTTGTCATAACATTTTAAATTCTGATTATAAAGACACTCTTTCATAAGGCCGGATGGTACATGGGTACTTATTATTGTCATAAAGAATTTACTTTGGTATAATAACCTATATCTTGCAGCACTCTGTTTCCATGTGGAAGTTGCCCTGCTTTGTTTTTTTGAGTCTCGTAACTCAGAAATCAGTTAGAAAGTGTTTGAGGTCAATTTCATTTAAGGGAACAACAGAAAATGACATACTGTAAGAGATCTCCTCTTTCAGGCAGTTAGATTGGACACTGGTCCTTCTTTCAAAATTTACTGAAAGTGCTTTGGGGTTGGGAGTTCAATTCCAAATGGTGTAGCACATCTCAAGTGTTGTTTAATGTAGGACTTGCATTAAAAACAAGCATTTAGAAGGTTGGTGTAATAGATTAGATCATGTCAGTGCTTCCTTACGAAAATGCCATTTATGTGGTCTCTGCCAGTTGCATTGCTGTTAATTCCTTTCTATGAGGAAATTCTGTTAATTATATAACTCAGTAATCTTTACAGCACTAATGGAGAAGAATGGACTGAATGCAACTCGTGTTCGTATTCTTAGACCTCAGTTACAATCAGTCTGGTGTTCTCCATTAATCGCCAGCAGCTCAAACATAGGCACCCATCTATACTTTTCTGAACAAATCTGTGAGTTTGGCACTCCATTGCTGAGACATCTCAAACCAAACCATTGCACCACAGCAGATACTATACTCAAATATCTACTGCAGGGATCTTATGTTCACTTCCATTTGATAAGTGCTGGGAGAACTTTTGGGTCTGAATCAAACTACTTATAACTACTAAATAAGCTCAGCTGTACTCCCTCCATTCTGATTTAATCAATTAACTCTGATTGTCCAAACTTGTTTGGATTTGAGGCTTCTCTTGTGGTACTGGAGTCCCACTGTATCTTGAACAACAATGGATCATTTTTTTTTTAAATTATGCACTTGAACAGATCAAGTACTGCATTTGTCAGGGTCCAACAAATAATTAAATAACTGCATAAGGTACTTGCTGCTGCAGCCCTTCAGCTGTACAGATTCAAATGTAATTGGAAGTTCTAAAGTTAGGAGTTATGCACTTGCTATAACTTGACATCTGTGTTGTCCATTTTTATTCTTTCTCAATGATGGGTTATGGATCCGATCCACAGATCCATCTCGGCTGCACCTTCCGGAATTCAGATCCTAGTGTCAAGCTCCTCCTTCTTCCCATAATACACTATACTATCTCTAATTCCTCAGATCGAGTTTGCTGCCTAAAGAATTAAAACTCATATCAGGAAGCAAAAAGTTTGCATATTGTCCGATATCCTTCTAAAACAGATAAGGCTGGGGGATGGCTAGGAGGAAAGGTGAGGAGGAATGAAAGTGGACAACACAGATACCAAGTTATGGTAAGTACATAACTCCTAAATCTGATGTTGTCCTTTTCCTTCTTCCTCACTGATGGGTTAGAGTCCCCAGTTACGTAACTCTTTGGAGGTCCTCAAAGAAGAATATGCCAGAAAACTGTCGAACCAAAAGAAGATATGCTTCTGGAGACACTGCCCAATTTGTAATGCATCACCAAGGTATGATTATGGAGCAAGTGACTGTAAAAGATATATTATCAAAAAAAGGCTCAATGAGAAAGGCATAAGAGGAAGCCATGGACTGGAGAAAGGGAATGCCAGAGCACTGTCACATCAAAATCTTAAAACCATTCCTGGAGTGAATAATCCCTGACTGGTCTTCTGTAATAAAGAGACCATATTGGAACAACAACAGGAACAGCAGATTTTAGAAGTAAATGTAGACAATAATTTTATTACAGAAGACCAGTCAGGGATTATTCACTCCAGGAAATTACACAGGTCATTTAGTTACAGATACATATTTCACTTTGTTTGAGAAGGGATTTAAATTTGTTACAGTGAGAAAACCAGGATTAGCACAAACACTAACTGAATTAAAGTTATACACAAGGAAATTAAATTTACAGTTATATTTTAAGCAGACAAACAATGCAAATAAAGTGACTGGAAGTATTTTGAAGAAAAAAAGTCTGTTTAACCCCCCATTACACCCAGTGATGGCACATTATGAAAATATGCGTAAAAATGAAATTTGCAAACAATATTATGGTTACAAAGAAGAATTTTACAATTTGACTAGAGAAGAGAAAATCACAAGAACGAAAATGATGTGCTGAGAATGAATAACTGCTCGTACGACAAGGATATGAACACGATTTATTAAAGAACAATAACAACTCCTGGTTTAGAGCTTTCGACTGAATAACAGTCTTCCTCAGAACAATAAAATGCTAAAACGCTTTCATATTTATACACTTCCATTAATTACATGATGATATAATTGATAACAAAAGTCTGCCAAAAAAATTAAAGAGACAAACCATCATTTTCTTACATTATTCACTAATATAGCAACCTATAAAATATTCCACTCTAAAAAGCATGTATAAATAGGAAAATATGTATATACAAGCTATATGTATAAATGTATGAGTTAAAAATCACTAAAATTTATGTATATAAAAATATTTTTTGTGCATATATAAACTATGTATATAACAATACTGAAGCCAATAAATATAATCATAACTATCCACTCAAACATATGTGTGCAGATTGTAAGTGGACATATAAAAATGAAAATAAATATGGCATGATACCACATACCAGTTGCATACTAATAAATATATACTAATATATCTAAAATAGCTGATGAAAAAATGTTGATAGAAAAATGTATTAAGCTAAAGCTAAAAAAGGTTTAATACTAATAAAATCATTGAGGCCAGGCGGTCTCGTAGAATCAGTTAAAATTTGCCATTTACTCTCCAATTGTGCCAATCTCATTTTCCAGTTGCCTCCAAAGGGTGTATCAATACGGGTAATGAAGCCTGATAAGGGAGGGAAGTAGTCCTAGTAGAAACAATTGATTACATTAATGAGATAACCAGTATGTTACAGGATACAGACAAGTATTCAATTGCTTCAAGAAACAAAGTTAATATGGCTCACAGGAGATTACAGATGTACCTGGAGGACAGTTTAATGCAGGAAGTGATTAATGAGGAGGTATTTAACTTCCTACAGAATCAATACCCTTTTGTCCCGACTGTATTTGGAATACCAAAGGTCCACAAGGACATTTATCACCCACCATACAGATTGATTATTGCAGCCCAAGGTAGTTCCACACACCCATTGGGAGTCTTTATTGGGTTATTAGAGGACATTTTACACAAGGTAGATCAAGTTGTCAAAGACTCATGGGATTTTTTAACTCAGATAAAACAGGAATTTTATACACAATGTACAGGTTTTTCAACCTTTGATGTTGTTGATCTTTTTGGATCAATTCCCCACAAACTGGGGTTGGAATTGTTTCAGGAAGCACTAATGGAATACAGTAACTTGAGTGCTACCATGATTAATTTTGTGGTACAAACAATGGAATGGGTATTAAAAAATATTTTTTTCATATTTGAAGAGGAATATTATAGGCAACTAAAGGAGGTAGCAATGGAGTCAAGTTGTGCCCCCATTTTTGCCAATTTAGTTTTCTGTATGTGGGAGAAGAAACATATATTTGGTACGGAATTTTCCAAAGACTGGATACTATATACCCGTTATTTGGATAATGTATTCATTTTATGGAAGGTAGATCTAGAAAGACTATTAAAATTTGAGGGTTTCATTAACATTTGTGAATACTTCCAATTTACACACACTTATAATCCACAAGTTATAGATTACTTGGATGTAAGGTTGACTAAAAATTTCAACCAGAAGTGTTTTGAATCACTGGTCCACAGGAAACAGACATATTCTAATAGTTTTCTGAAGTTTGAGAGTCAACATCCTTTATATATTAAGAGAAACCTTGTAAGAGGCCAGATGATGAGAGGGGCTAGAATGTGTTCAACGTTTGAAGGGTTAACAAAATAACTGATGTTACTGACTCAAATGTTTAGGAATAGGGGATACCCCGTGGAATTGGTGGAGAAATTTAAAGAAGAGATTATGAAAGGATGGGGTAACAAATTTATCCCCCTATTAGGACAACATCCAGTTTTCAAGGAAATATGAAACAATCAGACCAATAGATACACACACTCTATGGTGATAGAATTTAGTTCATTTGGTAGGGAGGTACAAAAGATTCTTACCAAGAATTGGGTGATTTTGGAAGGAAATGAAGAGTACACCCACTGGTTAGGTACGGGTCCACTCTTTACTAATAGAGTGGGGAAAATATGAAATATTTATTAGAACACACAAACCAGCTAAGTACGGTTAAGAATACTAAAAAATGTGGTAGGTGTAATCAATGTTCACTGATTTTGGAAAGCAGTGAATACAAGGTAGGTGATACGACACCCATTATTAGCATGGTTGGTGGTAATTGTCAAACAAGAGGGGTGGTTTATACTGCCATCTGTCAAAGTTGTTCAAACTTCTATGTGGGGAAAACAGAAAGATCCCTAAGGCAAAGAATTTATGAACACACATATGCTATGGGAAATTAAGAACAAAAACAATGCCCTCTTCAAACATTCAGAAATATGTCCAGATTTCACCAGTTTCAAGTTTGGTATACTTGAGATAGTGAAAAGGAACATTAGAGGAGGTGATTGGGGGAACGAATTAGAAACCAGGGAATTACACTGGCAGTTGACATTAAGCGCAGTTGAATTCCCGGGTATTAATGATCACTTATCTATACGGCCAGTGTTAAAACAGAGAGCTAGGAAGTTGTGACTTAGAATGTTAATAGTTGTAATATAATGTATGTTTTTAGTCTTTAAATATATTATTCTTTTGGGTAACACATTTTATGTGTATTGCAATCCTGCTAACTCAGAGCTTTAGTATTTGTACATACAATTTTAATTTTAGGAGAACTGTATTTTTAAATGTTAATTGGTTACTAATTAAGTACACAAATGTATATAAGAGCAAGGAGAAGGGAAATACAACAGTTTGATAAAGTCTGGTATGTTTACAGACGAAAGCGCTTACTTCACTGTTGGATCTTGGAGGATTTTACCTTTGCTGTGGAATTTTAATGAATGGTGGAATAAACGTTTCTGTGCTTTGACTACACCCTTGTACTTGGAATAATTTATGGTGTGTTCATTCATCAAGGTGAGCGGACTGTTACTTCCAAGGATTGTGTTTTTCAAGGTTTGGTCTTATTTACAATCCTGGTACTCGAATACTTTGCAGTGTTGGTGTTTTTGTTCAAGACGAAGGCTGATGCGGTAGTAATAGATTTGGTAGAAAGAGTTCTAGAACGATAATGCAATTTCAGTCATTTGGAAATAATTCTGCAAATTATGACAGGTGGTCCAATTATATGGCTTGATAAAAGATCATCTCTGTGGCCAGTATGGATATAAAGAAAGGACTGGTCTGGGAGAACACCCTAACTTTAAGGAAATAATGTAGTTAGTCTGTCATATAAGGTCTGAAGCTGTGAAAGCCGTCTCTTTTTTTTTTTAATTGTTCACTGGATCGAGGTTCTTTCATAGGTAGGGAGAAGAGAGGACGGACCATCATATTATCATTGAATTTGAAGAAGCCATGCCTTTAGTTAAAGCATATGGAAAATTAAATACTTGATCTCCGACAGAATAGGAGATCTGAAATCGACTATACAATTTGTGGATCTTAATTCAAAAAGGGGACCCAAGAGATGGGAGCCAAAGGTTAAAGATGACAAAAGGGACAAGGGTATAAATGGAGGGCTTTAGCCTAATGGCTTGTGCAAAAAGTTATAGATCAAAGATAGATGGGGAATAGATAAATAGGAGATAGACCACAGGGGCCCATCTGAATTGTGATCTCACTGGGGGTCAGAGTGAGAAGTATGTTATGCAAAAGGAAATTCCTAAGGGAGATGATTCTTGAAAGTCTTGCAGTGTTAAAAGAACCACTGCTATGACTGGAGGAGTGACAATTTCTTGAGTATTTTGTGGGGGACCATAAAGATGGACCATCCTCCACTTCATCTGCACCCCTACCATAGTGGGGAAGATGGGTAAATACTAAGGTAAATAGGATGGTTTGCTCCACCGTCTGTCTTATGGTTAAAAACACTAACAAATACCATGTCTGCCAAATCGAATGAATGTTGAAAGGAAAGATAAAGGCTGGTAAGGAATAGACCACTGTATTGTCAATTCTATAGAAAGGGATCGCAAGAAAAATTGTAGCTAGAAATACTGAAATAACGGGAACTGACAGATTTGGTGTCTAACAACTGGATTTTTTTTAAGGCCCAGGGTTTTAGAAATGTACAAACAATAATTAAGCCCTGGTTAGAAGACACTGATATCAGGTCATTAAGTGAAAAATTAACCATTAGTATATGATCACAGTAGCAGCATTTTTAGTGACATGTGAACTACCTCGAACACTCGACCTTAAGCAAAGTTTCTTGAGGCTGCAGTGGCAGTAAAGAGGTAACTGAACAGATAGTGACTAGCTCTCGATGACTCCAGAACGCCTATCTATTTTAATGCACAGAAGAGACTGGGTGGACTGAATTGTCAAACAGTTGGAAATTAAATAGGTTACATGGACACTTAGAATAATTAGACAGATCTCGAGAACCACTTTCTCTTTTGCTATGAATGAAAGGGGAGACAGGGATATAGCAACTTATTTTGAGACCACATGAATTATTTGTGAAATTAGTTCAGGTGTCCAGATGGGGGAAAATGACCCTCAAAAATTTTCAATGGGAAGGCTGCCCGTGAGGTGTGTTAGGACGCTGATGGAATCTATCTAAGAATGTGTATCTGGAAACCTATTTTTTAGCCTTTCGTTTTAGGCACATATTTCTATTGCCTTGCTGGGAAAATACATGAATGGCAGTTAAAAGGTTTTAATTCCAGTGCATTCACGGCCTTGCTCCCCTGTTACATTAGCTGCAGATGAGCAGATAATTAATTGAGGACCCCAAGGAAGGAGTCGTTAAAAGAGGCATTAAACAAAGATGCTTTAAGAAGTTACTTGAAGTAATGTAGTGTCATGTAAAATATCTAGGGAGAAAGTAGGATCAGGGCTAACTAGTTAAAAGGGGTCTTCCTCTATATAAGGGAAGGGAGACCTCAAGAATTTGGAAAGAGCGATGCAGTAGTTCGTGGAGTAGTGAACTCCTAAATGTCTTCCTAAGAAAAGGAGTCTAAGGAAGAACTGAAAGAAAAAAATGGCTTAATGCATCTCAACCAAGGAAAGATAAGGAAGGTCACTGAGATCCATTAGATCATGCAGCAGTGTATGCCTGGGACTCTTAAGGGAATACTTGGATCCACTCCTGGGAAGGCATTGGGCTCTGTCATAGGGGCAAACTTATGAAAATGTTATGTTGAAATATTCTACGGACTAAAGACTGTGGTCAGCAGACAATGTAGCTCAGGGAATATCTCTACGGGGTCTCATGTAGTCCCAAAGAGAAAAATCGTAGTACTGAACGTGAGGAGGAGGAAAGGACATGCGGGGATTAATAATCATATCTCATACCATGAGACAGCTAGACTGTCATATTCCCTAGAGGGACAAGGAAAGGGATACCACTGGAAAAACCCAAGAGTCCCCCCTCCCTATACACAACAGACCCATCATAGGAGCTGGGGCATTCTCCTCTAAGCATCACCAAGGGAAAAACCTCCTGAAAAACACAATAGATGAAAGAATGAAGACCCCAACTTGAAGCAAGTCCTAGCCATCGAAAAGCGAAAAGAGTGACAGAAAAAGATAATATAGAAAAGATCTCCCCCACCGTGTCCGTCCCAAGGTGGTCAGGAGAAAGGACAGGCCAGCTCCCAGGCCACAGCACCAGGGAGAGAATGATGATGCCACAGTGGAACTACGTAGGGGTCCACAAACTAGGACCAAGCACAAATCTCTGAGACAAATTCTCACACCAAGCCATAAAAGAGGAACCAGTCTCAAGGAGCAACCCCACAGAGTCGCGACAGAGTGGACCTCCAGAACTCCACACCTGCTAAAGTTCCTCAGATGTAAGGAAACAGAGCAAGTCCACCCTGGCAGTGTTTGGAGGACAGCTCCCAAATGTTACTCTCAAAGTCCAAGGCACAGTACCAATCAAGCTACCATGCATTTTAGGAAGAGAAAGGGGGAGCCAACCACTTGACCTGTCAGCTCTACGGATGGATGACTAGACTCCAAACTCTGTTGCTCGAGCCCAGAAACCAGTTAGAACAAGAGTAAGTGAGCCATACCTCTCAACTGTACAGAGTTTCACAAAATATTCTTCTTTTTCTGCATTTTTTTTTTGTCCATTTTTCATAAAATTGTGGTTTTCTGGCAAATCATTATCAATTCATTAAAAACTGAAGTCAGAAAATAATGACAGAGATTCAGACTTCATACCTTTCAGAAAATTCATGCCAATGCAAAACAAAGTTATGTTTTTACAATAATGTTCCATCTGTGTTGTCCATCATTTCCATTAACCTGTGGGTTACAGTTTTGATCCTCAGAACCGACTGGCTGCTTTCTTTCCAGCTCGAGGCTCCTGACTTGAGCTCTTACTCCCTACCCATAATGCTCCACTCCCCCAGAATACCTCAGATCAAATTTTCCAAAAAAAGTACAACAGCTAACAAACATTATACTACCCTAAAATAACACACAGATTAAATATGTCTATATATAACAATGAAAGAGAACTTTAGGAGCTCAACCGAAGGAACAGAGATTCCTTATAAATTCTACCAGGCTTTCCAAAGACTTGGATAGGGCGAAGGGGGCGGGAAAGTTAATGGAAATGAAGACAGGCAACACAGATGGAACTTTATGGTAAGAATGTAACTTCTTTATCTAATATTGTCAACTTAATTTCATTAACTTGTGGGACAGAGTCCCCAGCTACTATAATCCAGGGTGGCCATCAAGGAAGGATATTCTGGAGTACAGTAGAACTGAAGACACTTCTACTCCTGGATATGATGTTCAATTTGTAATGCATAACGAAAGTGTGGGGATTTGACCCAGCACAAATGTTTGCAATTGAAACTGTAGGCCAAAAAGCCTGAGACATAGCCATCGACCTTGTAGAATGGGCCTTTATTCATCCTGGTAAAGGAATACCTTTGAAACAGTAGTTGAAGGTAATGCAGTTTTTCAACCATCTCACTAGCACAACTTTGATAACCACTCTACCGCTCTTTGCATTCAAAAAAGAAACAAACAACTGGTCAGACTTCCTGAAGGGGTTGGTTCTATGTTTATAAAAACAAAGCTGTCTACGTACATCAAGCAAATGCAACCTGTATTCACCCTTATCTTGATAATCAGAAAAAAAAAGATCGGAAGATTGGTGGACTGATTAATGTTACTCTCCTTAGCCACCTTGCATAAAAAAGAAGGATTAGTACGCACGGTCACTCTGTCCTTGTGAAAAATCAAATATGGAAATTTTGCCAAAAGGGCTTGGAGATCAGACACTCTTCTGGCCGAAATAATAGCTACAAAAACTGAGTCTTCCAAGACAGAAATTTCAAATCCACCATAGCTGAGGGTTCAAAAAGGGGGGTGGACCAAAGCTTGCAAAATCATAGTTAAATCCCACTGGATAGTAGGCTATTTCACCAGTGGTTGGGGCAGGAAGGTGTCCCTGAGAAAAGCTTCACAAAGTTTAGAAGAAGCAAGAGATACGGCATCAAAACCCATGTGAAAATTGGATATAGCAGCCGGATGAACTTTGACAGGGGAGTAACTAGCACCATCCTCAAAAAGGGAAGCCAAAAAATCTAACACAACTGTCAGTGGGGCTATAAAGGGATCTATCTGTTTCTCTTCAGCCCAAAAGGAAAATCTCTTCCATTTGCTCCTGTAAATGCTACGCATGGAAGATCTATGAGAGGAAATTAAAATTTCTCAAATGGGGGAAGACAGCCTGGGAAATCTTGTCATCATCGGAAGTGGAGAAAGCATGTGGTTAATTTCAGGCCTTGAATGTCTGGATGCCCCAATGGATGAGATAGCAGATCTGGACTCAGATCCAATGTCATCAGGGGCAAACCAGGTGAGACCAAAGGTAGATGAACCAGGTTTGTCGAGGGCAAAAAGGGGGCAATGAGGATTACTTTGCTCTGCAACCTGAGAGCCTTTTGTAGGAACTTGAGAATCAACTGAAGAGAAGGAAAGGCACAGAGCCTGCCATTGACTGATTCAGGGACCACTCATGAGGCATCAGTAAAACTAGGCTGAGCCTGTTTACTAATATGCTGGACTCCCCTGGAATGTGAAAGCAGTTGTTCTAGCATTGCAAAACTATACAGCTTTCTACTTCAGGGGGGCTATTGCAATCCAAACGGACAATATATCAGTGGTTTGGTACATCAAAAAACAGGGAGGGACCAGGTCGTACCCCCTATATCGAGAAGCAATGAGTGTGTGGCAGTGAGCGATTTCTACCAAGCGCTGTCTGGTAGCAATGCACATTCCGGGGGAGTACAGCATATTAGCAAACAGGCTCAGCCTAGCTTTACTGATGCCTCATGAGTGATCCCTGAATCAGCCAATGGTAGACACAATCTTCCAGAAATGGGGTCATCCTTGTTGCAGTCTCTTTGCATCCCCTTTAACAACAAATGCATCAGGTACTTTTCCTTGATCCCTCGTCAGGAACAGTCCCCAAGGGATGCTGTTGTCCATGCTTCTCTTTGCATGGTCATCAGAAATACTTTGAATTTTTCCATTGGTCTGCCTCATGTGTGAAGAAGTCTCTGTGTTGGTGGCTTCACCTTGAAGTACTAGGGTCCATTGTAATACCCACATGTGAAAACATGCCATGGGCAGAAGGGTTATAGTAGCTGCCTCTGAGTCTAATGCCCTGAGAATTAGAGAGGCCAGGGGCTTTGGAATGGTCAAAATCTGGCTGATGCGAAATTTTAAGTTTGTTACCCTATCTATCGTGAGGTAAGCATAAGATGTCTTGTGTCCTGGCGGGCCCCTATGAAATCTATGGCTTGTACTGGGTTCAACTGTGACTTCTATATGTTGACTGTTATCCTGAGGGTTGGGGCCAACATGAGAAAATAATCCCTGGCCTGAAGGAGTAGATGCCTGTTTGGAGCAGTCAGAAGCCAGTCATCCAGATATGGAAATATCTGATAACCTTGCAGTCAGAGATGAGCTGCAACTACTGCTAGACATTTAGTGAACACCCTGGGGGCTATGGTGAGACCAAATAGAAGCACCCTGAACTGGAATTGGTAGTGACTGGCTCCCAGCCTGAAACACAGGAAACGCCTGGAGTGCTTGTACATTTTGATGCTCCCGACTGCTTTCAGAGAGAAGTCAGGCAACAGTTCAGGACTGCTGGAAAGGCTTATCCTGGAAAGTTTCTTGCGACCCCTGATTTTGCAGATCCCCTTGGCCGCATGGGTGGCATCTCTCGTTCTGACTATATCACCCTTTGCCCCAAGACTCTCTCCTCTGAAAGCAGTCGGGAGGTGTTTCTCCTTGCACCCAGAAGCCTGGGAGGCAATCACAAATGACAAATGGGTGCTAAGGATTGTATCCAGAGGATACTTTATTCCCTTTTCTGAAACTCACAAATGAAAACTTTGCCTCCCCAATGTTCCACCCAGTCAGAGGGAGGAAGCGGCCCAGGAAGTAAAAAAGTTGCTGCAAAAAAGAATCATCCAAGACGTACATCCTCTGATGAAGGATTTCAAGAATGTCGCTAAAGGAGACCTCGTTGGGTGGTGATTTGGGAGACCCTTCACCTTCCTCGAAATCAGTATCCATAGTTTGTGATTCCGTAGAGGAATCAATGTGCCTCCTTTTATACAATCTCTTCTGAGGGACCACCTCGGGAAGTTGTTGAAGGAAGCCTGGGGATCCACAGAGGGAAGGGTGTGGAGGCTGTCCATGTAGCAGCTCAGAAACCTCAAACACAAGTCCAGTATGAGGAGGGGAACATTCCATAGTGGTAAGTGCCGAGGGTCTCCTAAGAATGAAGAGAACCCTCTCCATGACTTTGAAAGGGGAAGGGCTCCAAAGCACCTGGAGCTATCCCACCTGAGCCAAGACCACCAGAGCAGACACCTCCTGGAGAGTTTGAGCCTCCTGCTCCAAGAAGGGCAGTCAGAGCAGAGCTGTCGAAGGCCGAGGCTCCAAGGGGAACAGACGGCTCCAAAAGCTTCAGAGTCGAGGTCAACCCCCAGGAACCGACCTCAAGACTACAGCTCTAAGACATCCTTAGAACTGAAGCTGATTCAGCCGAGCAGGTCAGGGAGAAAGTGGGCAGTAAAGAGAAAATCTCTATCAGCTCCAACATCCCACCACCAGGACCAACAGAACCAACAACTCCGAAACCAAGAGTCAGATCAGAGGCGTTACCAGCTGGAACAGGGGAAACTGTCACAGATCCAGATGTGGACAGAGTGGACACAAGCACTATCTGGAGCCGTGTCTCGAGAAATTGTCTAATGAGCTTGCCAATGTCCTTGGAGGTCAGACTTCGGGAAGACCCAGAAGAAGTGGTGGGTGGAGGTCTGGAGGATCACCAAGGGGAATGAGATGGCGACCACCTTACATATGCTGCAGAGATGATCCTGGCACCGAAACTGTAAGAGCCGTTGCTGTGGGAGCATTATTCGGCTCCAGAGCAGCAAAGAATGACTGGGGCGGAGGAGAAGCTCAAGACCAAGAAACTCGATGCAAACCTGAAGTGTGGCAAATGAGATCTGAGTTATTCTGGGGGAACGGGGCATTATGGGTAGGCAGCAGGAGCTCAAGACATGAGTCATGAGCTTGAAAGAAAGTGGCTGGTCAGTTCCAAGGATCGGACTTGTAACCCACAGGTTAATGAAATGAAGTGGGACACATCAGATCTGTTATTCTATCAACTTTCTAAGTTAGAAGGAGCAATATTTTAAAATTGTCCCTATATGGCTTTGTGTCCAAAACAAAAAAAAAACAAGAACCACAAATACTGAAGATAGAGGCCCAGGAACCATGCAAACCAAAGTCTAAACCACAAATCCAATTTACTGACAGCAAAGACAGACCAACTGCATTTGGTCTGTTTTTGCTGTCAATAAATTGGATTTGTGGTTTGGACTTCGGTTTGTGTGGTTCCTGGGCCTCTACCTTCACTACTATATGGCTTTGTGTATTTTGGCTGAATACATCAATTATGATTCCATTTTTTTTTTTAATGCAAAAAAGAAAAAGACCACCGGATCCAAAGAATGCCTTGGATCCAAAGGTACTAGATCTGAGAACAGACTAGTTTCCTCTAGTCGACCTGCTACTCGTCAGATCCTAGAAACTTGGATCCAAGGAGAGAATCATAAGCCCAACAGCTCCAGATCTGAGAACACCTCAGCTGTTTCTGGGTGCCCTGCTATACATCGGATCCAAGAAGAACAGTTTGGCCACATGCAAATATTAACTACTGGATCCCCGGGGACATCCGAGCAGACCGGATCCAAGATGAGGGAGTCTATAATTTATGACTCCAAAGAAGAACTCTATTCAGTCTGATCCAGAGACTTAGGATCCAATGATGGAGGTAGGAAGTTGGGAGATTTATCACACCTACCTTTCAGATCTGAGAAGAACTTCGGAACTTAAGGTAGTGCCATGAACTATGGATCTGAGGGGAGAGGGATCCAAAAAAATCTGAAGAGGTGGTTCATTTTTTTTTTGTTTTAAAATGGTGAGCTGCTCTGATGTCTGAATTTTTCTAAGGTTTCACCACAAACAAAGCCATAAGAATCTCTAAATGAAAACCAAGACAAGATTCAGCAGGACTGCAAGATTTAAAATTCTGCACCTTGTGTCCATGTGGTAAAGACTACGGCTTCTAAAGCTTGGCAAGTGCTCCTAATAGCAAGGTGTGCACAGTACAAAGGTAGAGAAGTCCCAGTGGGTGGCATACTTATAAGCTGCAGCTAACCAAGAAATATTTCAATGGGAAGCAGTCAAATTTATTACATAACTCTATCAGAGGCTGAGATGATGAGTCTCCTGATCTGAGTCGTATACAGTTCAGCTGCAAAAAATCAAGAGGCCTGACTGAGAGAAGAACCTGAATCGGAAAGCCATAGCAGGAAACAAGAAGGGAAGAAGCTGCACTATCAGTCAGAACAAGATGGAGAAATAGTGTTGAGGGGGCAGGAAAAAAAACATCAAATGCAACTCAGTAAAGCAGAGCACACAGAGTGGAAAGAATATGGGTACAAGGTGAATCTGTAACCAAAATATTACCAGCACTGATATGCAGCCATAAGACACCAACAAAATAAAGAAGGTAAGAAATATCAATGAAAAAACATGAAGTACAAGCAAACAACCAAGAGGGAGGAAGGACTATCTACAAATAACCAACTTAAATAAAACAGAAAAGATATAGAAAGCTAAAGTCCTTACAGCGCGAGACTTCATAATCTTCCGTCTTGTCACATATGGCAGCAGACAAGACATGAGGAATTAGAGAGAGTGTAGTATATTATGGGAAGAGGGAGGAGTTTGAAACTAGGATCTGAAGTCTGGAAAAGGCTACTGAGATGGATCCAAAGATCGGATCCGAAACCCTTCAATGAGGAAGAATGAAAAGGAAAAGGACATCAGATTGGTTGATTAACTGCCTGACTTTGTAACGGCTTACAGAACTGTAACTGACATGCTACACTCTTCCCACAGGATTCATGAAGCTCGGCGGAAGGCCGGTGTTAGGCTTGTACTGACCATGCGGCGTGAAGATGGCGCAGTAGCGCCAAATGCATATTAATGAAGGTGCGCTGCCGCCACAGCCAAGTGCATAGGAAAGGAGCACGATTGCACAGGGTGTGTCTAAGTGCCGCAAGGAGGCTTGGAAATGTCAGCTGTCGACGTGCAACCTAAAATGCTTGCCTATAACAATTTGCAAGCAATAGTAATCACATCTGTCAGTGTCCATGGATACTGAAATGTATGCAAAGCATTCAAGACAGCTCCTGCTAACACAATGACATTGAAAACCGTGTGCCCGTAGTCCAACGCAGTGTAGATAGTTATACCAAGTGGAAGTTAAACGCATCCTATGTTAGCATGCCACCAATAGGTACATCCGGCCCAATGGTCAGGGTCACCAGCTGATCCATATTGTGAGGGAGGGTACACAGCTGGGCAGATGTGTCAATAACAAAAAACACAATAAATGTACATATCTAGCGACCGTATGACTGAATTATATCCCACAACGCATGTAATAGTCACATACAATAGGTATGTCCGTATTTCACATAACAAATGTGACAGGAAATAGAATAAGCATGTAAACGAAACAGATGGAGCATATAAACTGCTACAACAATAAGGCAACATGTAGGCTGAAAGGAACAGTATTATCTGTACCGTTGACTGTGGGTACGTGTTGTCTGGTACAGTCGGATATGTGTCTGGAATATATCCCATCCTTGACATAGGAAAAGGTGGCATCCTACCAATGATTAGAACAGTCAGCCAAAATCCGCACATCAGCAGTCCAAGCCAAACTTGTCAGGATGTGTCACAGTTGAACGGGTATTACCCGGGTATACCAACCATGTCATGAAAGTTAAGTATGGGCGTGTACCTATGTGTGGGAGGTATAGCATGTGGAAAGTCAAACATGGCAGGGTAGTCCACACAACTATACAGGTACCTGACATATGTAGGGTATGCAATGTGTTACCTTGACCGTGTCATGGGCCATCAACCAAAGCAGTGATGATGGAGTGTCAGGAATATGTGTGTGGGGGGGGATGGGTAATGGTATAATCCTCCAAGGCGACACTGAGTCGTATGCAGAACAGGTGAACTGGAGGTGTATGACGGAGCACCGGGTGAAGCAGAAAGAAACACAAAAACATGTATACACATCTGCAATTCAACCAGACAGGCCATACTGTAGAACACAATCCCACAAACATATGAATATTAAAATGTGCGATACAAATGTATAGACATGTCACCGGCACATACCCACAGATTGGTCCTGATGGAACTGGCCATATCAAATGCAACACACCTGGATGCATAATGGACTACCCAGCATCCCCTCCACAGCACACAACCCGCTCCCATACCTGAACATCCACCAAATCCAGCCATACTTGGCCTACTGGATTGGTGCAGCCACATCTACACATAGTGACCACTACGCATATGTAGTAGGTAGTGTCACCCTAGGCAGTTTCAGGATTGAAAACTATGTATCCCTTGCATGTAAAACCCCCAACACATTTTCGTAATGCCAGAAGAATGGTCTGTATTTGTCTTGTTTTGGTCTTGTTCAATTTTTGGGATATCCCTCATGGGATAAGTAACAGAAGACCGACGCGACGGGACCTAGAAGATCGACAAGCAGAAGACCGATCCGACGGATGAAAGCACCGACGCCGAGGATGCCGAAATGGGAAAAGGCTGTGTAAGTATGCGGTAATGACGGACGTTAGGGTGCGAGTAAGGTAAGTGTGGATAGGGGTGGGTTAAGTGAGTTAGGGTTAGGGAGCGGATCAGGTAAGTGTGCGGTAGTGATTGTCTTTGGGTTAGGGGCGGGATAAGTGACTTAGGGTTAGGGAGCGGGTCAGGTAAGTGTGCGGTAGTGATTGTGTTTGGGTTAGGGGCGGGATAAGTGAGTTAGGGTTAGGGAGCGGGTCAGGTAAGTGTGCGGTAGTGACGGACCTTAGGGTTAGGGTTTGGGTTAGGGTTGTAGGTAGTTGTGTATGTGAGGTTTAGTGTGGGTTTGTAGGGATTTTGGTGTGCTTGTGTTGTGTATGTGGTTTTTGGACGGGGAATGTGTTTTGTTTGTTGATTGTGGTGTGTGAATTGTATGAGGTTTCGTGTTTGTATACCGTCGGTTATTTCGTTGTCGGGCATGTGGAATTTCGTGTTTTTGTACTGTCGGTTATGTGGTTTCGGTGATTGCGTTGTCGGTGTTTTGGTGTTTCGTTTATGTGAGGTAGAACCATATATATATATATATATATATATATATATATATATAAATATATATATGTAAGGAATGCCGAAAGATGAAAGCAAACATAAGGGTTTTGAAGGGAATCCAGAGCAAGTAAGGAATTATGAAGTGCTCGCAGCGTATGCCACATAAAGCTGCACAAGTGTGAGTAGAGCACCGCTCTTCACACCAGAGGCAGGGTTATTCCAGTGTCCATAACATCATTGAAGTGCTATGTCAACATTATAAACAGACAGGATGTAGTACATGTTGCGACCACCTACACTTGTAACCCACAAATCGTTCGTAATCCATAACACCAGGAAAGGCACGTATGTGCAAATATAAATGGATTGTGAGCCTGTGAATACACGAGGCGGTACAAAATGTGTGTAGGGCCCCAACGCTCATGAGAGGGCAACGTGTAAAGGTGTGTCATGGCTGCGATATCAGGTGTATAATGGCTGTTATGCATGGAAACTCAACACGGGTGTGCAGGAGAAACTATGGATATGCGATTATGGACACAGGAGTGCTAGGGTATGTTGCGCCGGGTGCAAATGAGCGGCCCGTGGAGGTCAGCTAGTACGTAGGTGCCATTCCCAGATAGAGCGTCATTTGCGTGGAGACATGCGTGAATGGGCATATCATTGTCAACGTTGTGCGTCAGAGCTGGCAGCCCGGCACGTAAAACCTATACGTCACCCATGAGCGGAACAGAGTTCTGCTGTGACAACCCCAAACCGGGAAAAGCAGAAAAACACAACTACATGAAGACAACAATATGTTGACGTACAGTCACAGTAACACAAACACACATCCTATCAACAGTAATAATATGAATGTGCACAGAATCAAACACAGCAGCAGGAATAATAGGCTGTGCATATGAGTAATAGGTCGAATGACACTGTATCACATCCCAGTTAACAGCGGCACCCCAGACATGAAAAACGTGCGACATCTGTCCGCTGTATAACGTGCAATATACTGAGCACAAGTTCACCGGAGTGAAGTGTCGGTGTCATAATGACTAAGGCAATAGTATGCCGTTGAAGCAGAGATAAAACCCAATACGCATGTCCGGGAAATGTATAGGTTAATGGACACACAGATGTATATATAGACAAAAACGTATATATACATATATCTATATTAATTTACATACACATATATATTCATACGGATATATATATACACACACAAAGATATACTACGGATATATATATATATATATATATATATATAGATATATATAGATATATATATAGATATATATAGATATATATATAGATATATATAGATATATATACACAAACAACAGGTACTGATATGTACACATACACACAAAACAAAATATATATGCCAGTGTAGATATACACATGTACATAAATAGGTTACTTCACAGCAATTAGGGGTAACATATTTACAGCCTGGGCATATGTGACTGGGAGGTCCAATAAATAAATGTTGTACCCCCCCCCACATCACCCAGCTAGGCCGGACAGACATACAGACAGGAAATACAGATCAATGTCCAAAACACCAGTAGGAAAGTACCAGTGGGAGAGTTCTGCAAGGTCTACACTTTAAACATGGATAACGGTGTCCCTTGCGGGACCTCAAAAATTCAGGGTATGTGTGAATGTGCTGACACTAATACGAGCAGGATGTAGGTGTACATGGAACAGTAGGTTGCACAAGTGTGATAATATATGGGTTGACAAAACGTTCGACATGCGTCCTGAGACGGGGAGAGTGGGCAATGTGTAGGGGTGCACTCATACCCCTGCTGCGCTTGCAGTAAGTATTTGTCATGACTGCTGCAGAGGGGTGCCAGGTAGGTGGACCATGGGTATGCATTAATGGGCTTAAGTGTGCAGGTGCTGGTTGGCAGAGATGTAGTAGGCCCGCCCAGTGGAAGTCATTAATATTCCTATGTGGGCATAGCATACGCCTACACCTCCCAAACCTGAAGAGCACATCTACCGGATAGTCTGTAAACCATCGGGGGAATACATAGAGACCAAATCAGTGCCGTGTACCCGATTAGCATGGACGTCCATAGTTATGTATCAGAATGTAACAAAGTCCAACTAAACACTTCCAGAACTAGTGATATTAGGTGAACAGGTGGCGGAATACAGGTAATGACAGATGACAACATGTATAAGTCATAAACAGCATGTACCTCGACAAACGTGAATGAATACATATGCTCTGTGACTGTGAATGTGTCTGGTTAATAGAACCAATCATCTAAATGTGTCCCACAGGGTGTTATGCATTGTCCCTGATACAGTGTTCATTCACACCCATTGGTATGTGAGTTCTGCTACTGATGGAAAGTGCATAATGTGCTGACCACCTTAAGTAGATGATAGCATAATAGAAGAGGTTCAACACCCGTACGCCTGCGAGGGACACACCTGTCTGGGCAGTTGTGTCCTGCAAAATGACAGTTATGGCACATGGCCTGTGAGTTCGGGAATGGAGGCTATATGGTGTGTGTAGTGGTGTCAGACATCAATTTGTTGTATCAGTAACAGCTACATGTAATAGGAAACAGTATTATCAATTATAATGCTACATGAATAACTTTAACGTATGCAAACTGTGGAAGTCGTCCATTTACTACTGGCTGTGGGTATGTGTTACCTTGACACATGTGATAGCTCTACATATAGGGTCTATAGGGCTGCCACCATTCTGAATGGCCAAAGTGGAACCTGCTCTGTAGAAATGTCAGATGTACCAGGGCAGAACATACCTACAGCCATGCATAGTACAGAAATATACATATTGGAACAAATCAAAGCATAGTCTAGCAGCAGTAAAGTTGCTTATGCTACTACATATGACATATCAAAGTGTCAGGTATACAAGACCTGTAACAAGCAACCAGTACAGACACATACAACATGAGAATGTCCCCTAATCAGGACAGTTGCAATGGCTAGAGTATTGTCCATACCAATCAACCGTCCCTGAATGTCATGTACGTCCCTGAGTTTGACTGAAAGTTTAACTCTATCCCTCTTAATCCCTCCTAAAATTAGTGGCTGTTGAAGGAAAGGTGGTGAATTACACTTACTGACTAATGACAATAAGTAAGAGTTATAAACAACTGTTACCTCAGAATATGTGTATTAAGTCATATGCTCTGATTCTGTCAATGTTTCAAGTTAATAGCACTACTTTTGTAAAAGTGTCCCTGATTTTTCTTGACCTGTCCCCGATTCTGTAGAAATGTGTCCCCGATTGGTGGAAAGTTCTGGTATTGTCACATGAGATATGCGTGATGAGGGACTGTCCCATGCAAAGTGGGAAAGGTGTCACTCCTACAGTCTCCCGTCGTACAATCTGAAAGGTGGACAACGTGCAGTAGGTATGCGGTAGCATGACTCGGCGGACAGCTGCGTTAACAAACTCAAGTCACATGTCAGCATTTTGGTTCCCATGTATCAGGCAGATGGGAGCAGATCATATGAGGAACACGCATATAATATGATTACGTCACTGGACAGGCCGCTGAGTCCGTACAGTCGAACGCCTGCCGTCGCAAAATGGTTACACATACCCGATACTGTAGTCATGTAGTCCAATGTAATACGCATCACAAGGGATCACACACACCCAGCGTGAGTGACAAATGTAAGCGGAAATGTCGGTGAGTGAGCGGCTGTAAGCGTGTTTGTCTACCAGTATGCCAGTAGTGCACTGTCAAAGAAATGTGGAATCTAAACGTGTATAAGGTGCAGTGACCAGAGGTCAGCAGTGCTTAACACTGTGCACACCCACGCACAACTGCTCCCACCTGCTGGAATATGCCTTACCCAGTCTGTATCCAAAGGCGTCAGCCTGTCCGCAAACAAAGAACCGCCCTATACACGTGATGGTAGAAGTACCCTGCGCACACAGATGATGTGAATTAACAATAGACTATGGCATATGTACAGACAATAGACCACACACGCACTATATAGCGCAGACTTCCAACAGTATAGCAATGTACTGGCAGATATGTCCGGACCACTGGTGTATGCATGCCTGGCCGTCCTGTGTTTCAGTGAGTGAGCATGCCCGTTACCGTCATACCGTCATGTGTGTGAGCATGCCAAGTATGGTCAACTGTATTGCATGTGTCACATGTCCAGATAGTTAGTACTGTGTTGCTGACCCCTCCGTTCTACACAGACAGGTGTCATGCTGTGTATGCAGGGTAGCTAATGGTCATGTGGCACTGATGGTTGTTACATGTCTGCATAGCGTGGGGGGGACATCCAACCACAACCACAGTCCTACACAGCACCGTGGCTGGTGCACATGACTCTCACATGTGTAAGTTTGATGGGGGGACACAGCCAACAGTTGTACACATCTGCCGCTACTGTACTGGTATGCTGGGTACTCCATGTCAGTGTGTGGACCTACCCAAATTGCTGGTTGGAGGGATACCAGGGTAAGTCAGTTCCCAGCTTTAATTACCAGCACAGTGGTGTTGGACGTCCTAGCTTACACAACCTACATCAAACTGCCTGGCCTGCTGTCATCTGTGTGTGTCTTAGGGGGGTTGGGGTAATTCATTGGGCATATCCATAGGCCATTGTATATCATTTGTCTGTATTGGTCCACATCTGTCCAGCTGCATGGAACGTGTGTGGGCTGTACAGACAAACATGATGGTCAGCCCATAATCTGCAGTGGGTAAGGATACCCTGTGTACTACAGGCTACCATTGTGACCCCCGTGTATGTGCTACAGAGGTCATGGTGCCACTATGGATGTGTACTGTCTGCTGCCCTAACATTTGGCCACTACAGTGACTTGTATGCTCACATACATACCATAGCAATGGGTAACTACACATTCTAATACACCTGCCACTTGTTAGGTCAATAGACATACCCTGGGTGTGTTCCAGACTTGAAGACGGTGCTGGAGTGCTGCCTATGTCGGATGCACAAAGTGCACCTCCTATACATGGCCGAGCATAGGTACTGTCATGTTTGGCATCCATTGTACTGTGTGCGGGTCAAACAGGGGAAATCTGTGGGTACCTAGTGTGTCAGTGCATATGCCTTGTGTTGCCTCTTTGCCAAGGGCAGGTCATACTGTGCACGGGCTTTCGCCGACTGTGCCCTGCTCAGGTAGTTCCTTCACCAAGTCACACTGTGCCTGTACAGGCCTTGGCAGTGGTGTTGGGCTGTGTGGCCCTGCCCCATGCTGTTCCTGCTGCAACTGTTACTGCAGGATAAGATTGTGTAGCATAGCAAATACCATAACAACTTGTATGCATGTAGCTTGTGAATACTGCAGAGCTCCAACGGATGTGTCCGGATACCAGAACTGTGAACTGAGCATCCCAAACACATGCACAAGTATATGTCTTGCCTGTGCATCCACCTCAGTATGGTGTGAGTGTTCAGGTGTGTGTGCATTGCTGATGGGTGTCATCAGCCACGACGCCAGTGTTTACCCAGCATTCCCCACTAGGAGACTATAGGGGATGTCCATATTGGCATTGGTGTCCTACAGCTGGGTCACAAGCCATATATCGGACACACCATAGCTTCCAGGGCAGACAGCACACACATTCAATCTCATGCCCTGGCCATCGCATATGGCTTAGCTGTTGGAGTGTATGCCCCTGCAGTGACTGTAGGCCCTACCCCGCTCACCAGGTGGTGCAACGATATGTATGTGTGTGCAGGCTATAGCACCCAGTACCCCAGGGTAGTCATCCATGTGGTTGAACAGATGCATATTGCTGGTCTACTAATCACGTGTGTTGAGGACATGTACATGCTCACTAGCATGTGTTGACATGGCATCTGTGAACTGGTGCAATACTCTGGATGCAGATGCCTGTGAGATACCCATGATATCCCCAGTTGTGCTGTGTGAAGTACCTGTGGCTAGTACACCTAGGCCAACACATACCATGGTATCCACTGTGATGTGTTTCCCTCGGTCTGTTTGATGTGTCAGGTGTGGCAGGCACAGGTCAACAAGCTGCTGTAGGAGGTCTCTGTCCACCACATAGTGCTCCAACATTCCCAGGTCATGTAGCCCCTGGTAAGTCACCCTCAGTCTATAAAGTCTTATGTCACCTCAGTAAGGGCTGTTCGGCAGCATACACATCCTCACTGCCCCAGCCTCCTGCACATGTTGGTATATGTTGCCTGCTGCAGCCCGTGTCATTTGGTTGTACTGTGTTGTGAATTGTCCCTGCAGGTATACACCGGTGGTGTAGAGTGCGGACGAAACCTGTGTGTATGCTGCTTGCTCGCATTAACGTACTGTTCATGTGCGGGCTGGCCATGTCATCTGCTGATTGTGCTGATCAACACCTGTTTGTGCAGCCTGTACACCCTGACTACCCCACCACTTCTGTCATTCCTCCCAATGTCACCAGGCAGGTATAGACACACCCCTAGCTTAGGTGTGCTAAGGCAGGAGCACTCCCGAGGCACAGTACTGCAATGTACGTACAGTATGCCTGACCCCCCTCCCATGCTGTCAACTATATTCGAGACCTGCACCCGGCTGACTACACACATACACTCCAGGGACCAGCAGCACACCCTGGTGATAAATGTGATACACTATAGTCAACCTCATCTGCATAGTATAGTCTTCTAATGAATAGTTATATGACCCATACCGAACCTCCAAATTAATAACCACTGCTCAGTGTCGCTCAGATCCATACACAACTGGCAACAGGTGCCTTACTATCACCATATTCGATGTCCCATGGTCTTCTGAGCAACAAAGTAACCGGTGTCTACACGACTACAACCCGTGGCCCTGCACGCTACAGACGATGTGCATTACCACCACGCCATGTCAGATATACATAGATCCCAGGTTATCACGTACAGATCATCCGGCGCAAACATTCAATAGTGATGATGTCCCCAGACATATATGTTCACATCTATGTCCAGCTCTACATCTACATATATCATATATATTATTTGTATACATATATACATGGACACACACACACACATATATATATATATATATATATATATATATATATATATATATATATATATATATATATATATATATATATATATATATATATATATATATATATATATATATATATATATATATATATATATATATATATATATATATATATATATATATATATATATATACACATACACACATATACATGTACACACATATGTAGATATGGCATTTATATCACAACAGCGGACCACATGACAGCAATGCATTAGACAGGAATGAAAAGGAAACTACATGTGCCACCTGCATCATGTAGTGTTGTTACTATCAAGGCACGTGTGTTATGTTGCATCACACGGGTCAGACCGTATCAAGGGTAAGAGTAGGGCTGCTGACAGTTACTCACCAGACCTATTGGCGAATGCATGTGTTGACAACCCAGTGTCTTGGCAGAATATGTGGGCTGTGGACACTATATAGGTCAGCAACAAAACCCACTGAACATATCTCGCAGCTAGTCAGCCACAGATACCAGCACATACGGTATAACTGCCAAACACACACACCTGCCATGCCTTGGAATCGAGCACCTACCTGTCTAGTCTACCACACTACAGCATTATGCAGTAACAGAACTCACTACCGAGTTCCAGCATCACCGCACTCCCACAGACATACATCTAGGTGGATGACATCATCAGCAAAGGCAAAGACGCCAATAGGGAATGTATGTGGAGTGAGCCATCTAAAAGCATTACTCTGTCCCCAGGCAGCTGGAAACACACACACACACACACACACACACTTGGCAAGGCTGGGAGTCGAACATACACCTAACTACGTTATCATACTACAGCATTACACAGTTACAGAACGTACTATCGAGATTACTGGAACACAGCACTCCCAGAGGCATACTTCTAGGTGGATGACATCATCCACGAAGGCAAAGACACCGATAGGGATTGTATGTGGAGTGAGCCATCTAAAAGCATTACTCTGTCCCCAGGCAGCTGGAAACACACACAGAAACACACTTGGCAGGGCTGGGAGTCGAACATACACCTAACTACCTTATCACACTACAGCATTATGCAGTTACAGAACGCGCTATCAAGATTACCGGTACACAGCACTCCCAGAGGCATATTTCTAGGTGGATGACATCATCCGCAAAGGCAAAGATGCCGATAGGGAATATATGTAGAGTGAGACGTCTAAAAGCATTACTCTGTCCCCAGGTAGCCAGAAACACACACACTTGGCAGGGCTGGGAGTCGAACATACACCTAACTACCTTATCACACTACAGCATTACACAGTTACAGAACACACTATCGAGATTACTGGAACACAGCACTCTCAGAGGCATACTCCTAGGTGGATGACATCATCCGCAAAGGCAAAGACGCCGATAGGGAATGTATGTGGAGTGAGCCGTCTAAAAGCATTACTCTGTCCCCAGGCAGCTGCAAACACATACACACACACACACACACAGACACACACTTGGCAGGGCTGGAAGTCGAACATACACCTAACTACCTTATCACACTACAGCATTATGCAGTTACAGAACGAGCTATCGAGATTACCAGTACACAGCACTCCCAGAGGCATATTTCTAGGTGGATGACATCATCCGCAAAGGCAAAGATGCCGATAGGGAATGTATGTGGAGTAAGACGTCTAAACGCATTACTCTGTCCCCAGGCAGCCGGAAACACACACACACACACACACACACACACACACACACACACACACACACACACACTTGGCAGGGCTGGCAGTCAAACATACACCTAACTACCTTATCACACTACAGCATTACGCAGTTACAGAATGCGCTACCGAGATTACTGGAACACAGCACTCCCAGAGGCATACTTCTAGGTGGTTGACATCACCCGCAAAGACACCGATAGGGAATGTATGTGGAGTGAGCCATCTAAAAGCATTACTCTGTCCCCAGGCAGCTGGAAACACACACACACACAGGCACACACTTGGCAGGGCTGGGAGTCAAACATACACCTAACTACCTTATCACACTACAGCATTACGCAGTTACAGAATGCGCTACCGAGATTACTGGAACATAGCACTCCCACAGGCATACTTCTAGGTGGATGACATCATCCGCAAAGGCAAAGACGCCGATAGGGAATGTATAGAGAGTGAGCAGTCTAAAAGCATATTACTGTCCCAAGGTAGACGTAGACAAACACATGGCAGTGGTGTGAGCGGGCCAACTGCCTATCTACGGAGCACTATTACAACACTACATAGATACGAGACGTGCCACAGACAGTACACCCTTCAAGACAGTCAACCAGTGTGTTCAATGTAGGCATCCATCCTGACGTGGGGTATGGACATCTGTTGCCTGGATGACCACCATCGCTATACAGAATGTCAATGGCCATGCCCATACACAGAGGCACATCACCGACACAAGGTATCACTGGGCATGCTCACACACTTAGTATCACACGTCCGTTTGGAATGTAATGTGTGTCCATCTACACAACAGCGTACTGGGCATACTCACACACTTAGTAGAAGCGAAGGGCTGTCTTGCATGCACACAGATTCTAAACATGGAAGGGCACAGTATGGTGTTACTGTCCCCATGTACATGAAGGGCTGTCTTGCATGCACATGGATTCTAAACACAAAAGGGCACAGTATGGTGTTACTGTCCCCACATACATGAAGGCCACTCACATGTACTGACCAGTACACACTCAAGAGCCATCACAGATGTCTCAGGTGCAGACCACAGTGGTAAACGCTGCATTCTACTATGTAGCCCTCAGACATCACCATGTCCTTGGACCAGCCACAAACATCCATACATTACCACAACAACGTGTGACTCATGACCAGTGGACTGTACATAGGTCTACAGCAACTGTGTAGACTACACATGTACTGACAGGGTTCCATCATGTGTTATCCAGGTCGGCTCTACACATAACAGGGGCCCTGGGTCTTACACAGCTGTGACAGATGACTGTCACTGTACACCAAAGAACACACATGTTTGGATATGACATACATGTAATCGCAGTGAATATGTGCATAAACCACACACACACACACACACACACACACACACACACAACACATATGTACATAGCGTACTTTTGCTGTCCTCCATGCAGACAAGTCGCTACAGCAATCACACGCATGCACATGGAAGGTAGGTCCATGGCTGTTGAATGCTAACAGTACATGAGGTAGCAATGTTGACCGAGGAAACATTCTCTCTGTACTAGTTACCCATGATACCCATCATATTATACAACGGTCCATGTGTTATGTATGTCATCACACATGTCCACCAATTACAATGCATACAAACATGGCTACATGACAGGCATGTAGGACCAACACACATGTACATGTAGTGGTGTGCATGCAGCTACCATGCATGTGCAGTAGCTGATGTATGTAATTCATCTGTGCCTAACTACAACATGCAGTTGCAATGCAGCCCCATCACTGACACCTGTATATGGTGAAATACTGACAGTACGGTAGGATGTACATCAGTTATGGATGGATGTGTGTACATAACGTGGTGATCCACCTTTGCAGATGGATGTTTGCTGGGGACAGCTCACAGGTGTGTCACAAGCCATCCTACCATTACATGTGCAAACAGTACGCTATGTCACTGTTCCTTGACGGTGAGGACATAAAACCTACACAGTGGTTGGGTGTTACTGACTGTAAGTCACATGACACCTGTAACACTTACATCCTCCCATGTGCGTATAGCAGCACAATTGCCAAAGGTAGCGTTGGTACATATAATGCGGCCAATACTGCTGCTGTAAGACATATCATCATATAGCAGGTGTATCATTCACAGTACTGCCATGTGTGTTTGCTTGTGTGACCATATATGCCACATATGGTGGGGAATACATCCCAATTGTTACACACCCCTGTACACTGTTGTAGAGATCTGTACATACTGCAGTGTGGAAAGCATGACGTAGGCAGGGGTGGTGTGTGTATCACACACATGTCAGCTATCCGTATGCGAATGACATTTGTGGACTCCACAGTGTGTGTGTGTGTGTGTGTGTGTGTGTGTGTGTGTGTGTGTGTGTGTGTGTGTGTGTGTGTGTGTATGTATGGCTGTCTGGTGCATGGCGTGAGGGTGTATGCTACCATTCAGAACAGACAGGATCCCCAACCCCTCATGGTGATGCAGTCTACTACCCTGTTGATGCCATCGGTCTCAGCCTTACTGGCTACCTGTACATGTTCATTCTCTGTGTCGCGTCGTGTGAGTGCACAGTACTGTAAGGGTGATTACCACATAGGCAGTTATAGTGTTGTTGACCCCGTGAGTGTGGGCATGTTACTGTGTGTTTCTGTGTATGTCTGTGTGTGTTCTCATCCTGTAATATGACAGGGTATTACTGCTACACAGTGAGGCCTCATGCTATCAAGTGGCCTCTAACATTATCATTGGCCAGACCGCTGTGTAAACCCTCCGCACCATGTCAACATACCTGTGATGTGACCAGGTATGGATGTCACGTCTCTAGCCATTGTAGCCTATTAAACAGCCCACATGCTTCTGGATCAGTAGATGTGTGGACATCTGTGGTATGGTAGCCTTTCTAACAGTCAGGTTGAGGCTACGTATAGAATGCTGGTATTGCCATACATGCCTGTGAGTACTCCACATTTACACATGGGAAACTGCAAACATTGCTACTTCCTGGCACATGCAAGTAGACCATAAGGAGGGAACCAGGGCATCATTACCAATATGCTGTTACTGTTGTTACCAAGACAAATACTGTGAACATATAACAATGCATTATAAACCTGTACTACATGGTATGTCTGGTGCATGTCAACAGTACACAACTAATGTAATATGTATCAGACCATTTGAGCATGTCCCTGCACCGATGGTGTGGATGACAGGGATGCGGCACAGGCCTCATCATATGCACAGGGTGATAATGTTTGCCAGGGGCATAGGCTGCACCAGTGGATGACATCATGTGTGTGGGTAAGGGCCGGTGATCTGATTGGACATGTGTGGTCGTTATGCATGTGGGTGTTGCGGTGCCCTAAAGATGTTTTTGCTGTGTGCGTGTATGATTGCACACAGTTCTGCCTTTTGCCAGGCCTACACAGGGGTATTATTGACAGCTCCAGATTGTACAGACCACGATGTACAGATCACTGTGTCTGGCCATGACCACATGACCTGTGTCTGCCAGGGATTGCACGGGCACTACCAGGCGGAGGTACAGATTGGCTACTGTCCGATGGCACATCCACTGGAACCGTGCCCCCTCTGGGTACATCCAGGGCCACGTCCACATGGCCTGCTGTGTCCTGGTGTGGACAGCGCAGCACCAGCTGCACTGCTACTGCTACCGGCACTATGGGAGCGGGCATGTGAGGTGACTCATTCATGTTGACCTAAACTAGGTGATGTAGCTGGCCTACGTCCACGTGGCCTATGCCTCATTCCTACCAGATGTTCCAGCACAGACAGCTCATACTCACGGATTGCCATGCCACGGTCAAGGATTCTGACCATGTCACCCAATCGCCTGTCCAGAACATCAGCAATCTGCTGTTGAGCATTTGCCAATGCCTGGATGTTGTCGTTTAGAGTACGGATAGCAGCCCTCTGAAGCCTCTGCCCTTCTCTGTTCTGCCATTCAGCACGTGCCTGTTCCGCCATTACAGTCTTGAACATGCGTCTGGTGACACCAGCTGCTGCACTCTGTCCCGCAGGTGCATGTCTGCCAGAGGTCCTCCTACGAGCAGCACTCGCCACATGCCTGTGTGGCACATCTGCAGTCATTACACTGACACCATGGTGTGGAGACACACCTTCTGTAGCCACCACACGTTCCTGTTCCAAGCTAACACACGCTGACTGTCCTTCCTCTATGGCCACTGGTGATGGGGTATGTGTTGGCATGAGAACTGTGTGCGGGGAAGAGGGGACCTAGCTGGGATGGCAACCATTGGCACAGATTCAGCCCCTGACAAACCTGCCTGTACTGCATGCATATGTTCATCACTACTAGTATCTGTGGGGACACTAACATCAGATGGACTGCAGGAGGGTAACGCACCTACATCACCTGTGAATGCAAAGAAAGACTCTACATTACAATACACACACACACACACACACACACACACACACACACATCATGCATGTGATTTGACAGATGGCATGCGGCATGCATGTGATACAGCAGACAGCATGCAGTTCAAACATTAATAGTGGTAGTTAGCATACCTCCCTGGGTTGCACACAACAGCAAGCAGGTGTCATATCAGTAGCCATGCAGTTCACACAATCATGGTAGTAAGCATGCATCCCTGTGATACACCATGTGGACCAGCACAGGTTAACAGTACACATGGCTGAAGTGACCTTGACATGTAATCTGCTGACATGTCAGACACAATGGTGTCCTGACACACGTACAGCGTTGTAATGGGTATCACATTGCAGTGTTGTCTGTATGCCCTACAGATAGAATGCATGTTTAGCAAATGTGCATGAGCATGGAAGGGTAGTGTGAGGCATCTACATTGCTATACAGTGTGAAGTACAGACACTGTGCCATTGCATGGCATCATGAGGCATCTATATTGCTATACACTGTGTAATATGCACACATTGCATAGCCATAACTGCGTGCATACACATGACATAACTGTGGATTGTGACCCACGTTGCTGAGGTGCATACACACCAAACCATGCTGTGTCATGTGACAGGTCACTGGAAGACCAATGGATGACACCCCTGCCTGGCAACCATGTCCACACATGGCAGACTTGTCAATACACCATGTCCCACATGACACTGATGTACCACACACACGAGCTGCACGGCTGACGGTGATGTCCTACAGCAGCAAGGGAAATGTATGGTATCTGTGGCCTGATGTGGTGTCAATGTCTGTGGAAGCTGTACAGCTGACTATTGTCATGCTATGACACAGTCGTGATGTTCAACACATCTTATAAGGTTGACTTACGTGACACCTCCACTAGCTGTGCACAGGCTTTTAGGATGTCCAGTGTACCACATCGACTGTATAATCAGTCAACTAAGGCTATAGTTGGACCATGTGTGGACAATGTGCAACAGGCTGTATACACATCACATCTACTGTGTGGCTACATGTCTCTGGCCATCTTCTATGGCCATGTGTGAACATGTGTTGGCCAAATGTTTGTGATGGCCGTCTATCTCACATATCTGTGTAGTCCCATATTACATACACCCATAGATGTCAGATATGTCACCATCCACAGGGCTATGCAGACAACGGGTTGTATGTTTGGTATGCAGGGTATGTATTATGGGATAGTGTGACAATATTGCAGCCAGAACACTACATGTCTGGGACATGTCAGATGGCACATCACAAAGTGTGCACCCATTGCAGGGGCATATAACACAATGGTGACTCCTGTGGGCTGCCCATATCCCAGCTCACTGTGTGGTACTGTTTGCGTACCACACATGTGTTGTTCCAATGTATAGTACAGATGCCTACATTGAACAACACCTCCACCGTTGTATGCACAGCTGTCCACACATGTAGCAATGACAGATACTGTGGTTTCATGTCAGTGTTTCATTTCATTTGTATATATTGCACATGGGTAGCCAGTGTGAATGATGGGAGATGCAACCTGTATATCGTGACTGGACCATACATCATGTGTACATGTGTTAACTGGCCACATGGTGAATAGATATATGCGTTAACATGCCTGATACTGATGACAGTCTCACCTGCAATGGACTGATGTCTGTGCAGCATGCCAGAGGTACCTGTATAGGGGTGACACAGCAGTTTGAACATTATCCATGACTGTATGACAGCCACAGGGTGCACTGTGCATATTAACACATTTGCCTGTACAATAGCATATAGTATGCACAAGTGTGCATACACAGGGTAGCATACTGTAGTATGCAGCATGTGTGTAAACATACCTTGCATATGATGTTACATTACATATTGTACAGTGACACATGCAACTAAATGGGATATAATAGTCATATGTGCAGTAGTGACTTACCAGGCAACTCCAGGCTCATTGGTTGGGAGACACCCACCTCCACGATGGCAGCTAGTGTTTGTGGATGCTGTTCTGAGGGTGTCCCCAGACTGGCCAGTAGCTCCACGGTGTGTGTGAGTGGGGGCTGGGTTGGTGGCCCACCACCTGTTCCACCTTGTTCCCTGGTGATTGCAGTGGCATGATGTTTCGCATGTCGTATCAAGTCCGTGCAGTGTCTGCGCACCTGCTGGTAGGTGCGGTTATGGCCACCCACATCATTAACCCTCCTGTGAAGGTCCTGCCACAGGTTGTCACGCTGCTGGGCATGCTGTGGCACATGACTGAACAACACCTCATAGTTCTCATGGAGGTACGGGATGAGAACATCATCCTCCTGGTGGCTGTACGCTGGCAGGTGTGAATGAGGAATTATCTGGAAGACATAATGATGGTGACAGGTCACAGTATCACAGAGATGTACAGAGATACAGCTGCACATACATTTGTATTAAATCTAGTAAATCTGCACAGTTATATTTGCAAATCATCATGACACTGACACGGCTGACATGTTTGTGTCACACATGTAACACCCGTTATGCATTGGATATCATCACCATATATATGTGTCACCTCATTACATTGTTCATACTCCATGTGAATGCTGTCTTGATGTGGGCATGTCTGTTTGCCTGTACTGGTGTTCTTACCTATCAGCACATGCCTGGATGTGTCCACAGTGATGCTGTTGACCTTGAAGCTGTGTATATGTCACATATCAACACATACACTGCCTTAATGGACATGAGCAGTGACAATGCACACATACGCACGGAACCTTTACACGCATGTGTTTTTCCATATACATCTACACTGCAGTTCAACATCCTGCCATGGATCGCCTGTGTTGCACATGTGATAGACATGGGACAATGGCTAGCCGGACATCATTTGCAGGGATGGTTATCAACTATAGCATGTACGGGTAAGATTTCCTAGCTGTATCCGACAGCCATTTTGCCACCGCGAGGTGCATCAGTGCCATATTACTGATCCAGACAGTTAATAATACATCTACCATGCGGTCATCACACCATGTATGACAGAGATGACATGTGCAGCTTTGATGGACAGGGTTGCATGGTATGGTGGGAGTATGTAACATGTATGGCACAGGGATCTGTCCAGCATGTGGCGATCCTTGTAGTAGGACGGTGGCTGTCCATGACGTATGTCTTTCAGATCAGGATATGTACATGTAGCATGTCCAACATCACAGTGTAGCACATGTCTTTATGCAAGGTAGCCAGCATGCTGCATAGTGGAGGTGAGGTTTGTGAAGGCTGGTATCGCCCATCCACGCATGGCCAATACCCCTTAAAGGTGATATGTGATCCGATATTGGTCACCCGAGTGCTGAGTATGCCTGTCCAATGATCTCCATGCTCATGGATGGCACCCTGTCATGACATGGGTGCCTCGTATGACTACCTAATAGGCCTGGAGACATCACCAACTCAGGGAGGTGACCTGCACAGCACCATCCCTTACACAGTGTCCATAATGTTGACAGCTGCCTAGGTGGTAGTTAATGGGTACAGGGTTATTCACCTAGCGGTGAGAATGCTATTATCAGCTGTCAGATTGTGCACATATGTCACACACCTCACCCACAAAGCCCATTCTGTATGTTGTCCACAACACTGGGACAGCTATTGCTCCTAGGTCATGGCCATTCACATCCTTACATACACAGATGCCTCCCATTTGTCTGTGTGGTATGGGCTACAATGAGGGGGGAGTACAAAACATTAACCCTGTTTTACTGTAGCTGCCACTGGTGTGATATGCACGTCACTCTGACACCTTTTGTAGTGTTGATTCTGTCAACAGGCCACTGGTAGAACACTCCTGTGACATACGAAGGTACATCTAGTATACTCAGTGTAGCTGGAACACGGTATGGGTGATGATGTCCTATGACCTGTCACAGGTATGCTATGCAGTGTGAAATCATCTGTACTGTCATCTACTTCTGTATTGCTAACATCTACGCTGATAAAGGTTCATAGACTTGCAAACCATACTCAGCAGGGTAATAGTGCAGTGCCTCCAATTATGACTGTCGTCTCCACTTGTGGGTTGCAGTGGGTTGATATTATCCAACACCCTATCTGTATTGCATATTCATGCTCAGCACTTGTTCAGAACTTGTGAGCACTTCATGAGCTACTAATTACTATATCACCCATTCCAACTCATTTCTTACAAGTACACTGTGTGTCCTTACATTTCCAGCTTGCTTACAGTACAACAGCTGTTGTACACACGTAACTCACATATCTCGTGAGACATGGCTGAATATACAGGCATGTCCAACTGTGACATACCAGTGCTATTGCCTGTCTATATGATGAATATGGCAAACATGTGGCAATAGAGCAATTGTCTCATGTACACAGTCAAAGCTCACCTCCCAACATACGACACTACAGCCTGTGGGAGATGCACATATGTAGCCATGCTGGGGGTAATGCTCTCACCAACCCAGACTGTACCTGACATTCATGCGGGGACCTGTAACATTTGCAACACATCCCACTTATCACATAGTCTCACAAGGTCTCCACCATCACAGGCCACACATAGTATGAGTATGACATTTGCAGAACCTCTCCATACTCTGTATAGGCACCAGAGGCAGCCCCCATCACCAAACACAACAACAATTACTTATAGCCCACAGACTCATGTGTGACCATCAACTACAGCCAATAGGGTGTTATAACATACCCAACACATCAGTCATAGGTGACTCTGTAGGCGGTCACACTGATGTCCCACTCAGCAGGCTACACAAGGCGATAGTCACTTACATCTAGCTGTCGGGTAACTGGTTCTGCAACATAACCTATGCACCCATGCCACACCTCACCAGGTACAATTTGACTGTCATTTTCCATGTTAGTGTGACTGCCCTGAGATGTAACTTCACAGACTACATGTGCAGGGGCATGCAATAGCTCACCGGTCTTGTAGCCCAGAAGGTGTCGGCCAAGTCCTGGGGAGCATTCTGCATTCATCCAGACTAGATACCACTGTACAACAACTGACTGTTTCACTTCAACAGTTGCCTGTGCTTCTGCTGTCATTCCACAGGCATCCGGTATTTGTCCTCTTTGAATGACATGGTCTGCAAAACACGATGCTTTGGCACAGATGACCTGCACCTGTCAGCCCTGGGAGTACAGATAACATGTAAGGCTCTTGCTGCTCCTATACTGCCTGTCTTGCACAGTTTCCAATAACATTCACCACCAGAACGGGAACAGGCAGGCAAAACATGGGGTCATGTGACTCAATTGCTTGACATCATCTCTGACGCACGCAGGCACGGCACTCCTTATAATGGACCACTTCACTATCTCTGCAGTGACTGGGACCTGCCTCTAGGCTCCGCAAAGCACACCTGCACTGACAGGTTATACGCACACCACACCTTTCAGTCATGTAACCTGGACCGGAACACCCACGGCTGAGGTGTGTCCATATTTCACTATGTTGTACACACCTCCTGGCTGGTTACTTAGCACAATGCATCAGAGGTGATCCATGTGCAACTAACTGTGGCCAGAACTGCTATACACATTGTAACATGCTACGGGTTCAACAACATATCCCACGGTTACCGGCTCTCATTTCTTGGTGTACTGGACAGTAGGGTTCAGACAGGTACTACTGATATGCGACTGACACTACCCCACACTTAACTGGGATAGATACTCATGTACCGACACATTAGGCCAACGCTGTCCAGGATTCATAACCTCCACTCGTCTGGATCAACCCATACACACCATCACCAAGACCAACAATATCCTAGACATGGACATTACCAACATGTCACTGGTGTTCCACACCAGTGGTTATCCCTTCGTTGGTAGTTTCCGAACATATGCTAATCACCCTTGTTATCCACATCCCGGCACCACACCCTTCATGGCATACACAGTACAAGATTAGTACAATGCCTACTACAGACATCTTATGACAGCAGTAGTAAACGTCATGACACCCGTGCAGATGGACAATGCACATACAAACTCTAAAACATACCCCAGTGCACTTCATTAGCACTTACACGACTGCATGGATCATGCTATTCCAAACAGAGCCATGATGGTACCCACCAGATAACGGACACCACTCTGGGGGTCCAGTTCCATGGACATAATGTACAACAAAAGGTGAAGGCTGTTGCAAAGTGGAGTACAATCCCATGGGTGGGGTAGCTCACTGGTCAGCCTGAGTAGGGCTCCGGGATCCCTTATCACATCCTCCAAACCTAGCTACGTAAACATTACTGCGACACATTCCAGGGTGTACCACAAAGCATTATGGAGATATGTCAGTAGTCAATGGCAATACCCACATCTGCTCTGAAATACGACGATTACTCAGGAACATTACAGAACCGAGTGATGTTGGCAACATCCTGGTGGATGGGTTCAATGCTAACTTTACAACCTCTCACTCCCTACAGGGCCATAATCCATGCAGGAACATTGCGGGGTCCCTGTGGTCACAACTACACAGTTCCAACCTACACTCTCTAAGACCTGGAACACAGACTCCATGTGACCGTCCAACATCCCAGGCTGTGATTTACACAAACCTCAGAACGACATGTCTCCCCACTTGGCCACCAGATTCACTAATAGCTTTGTATCAGACATTGTGGCCCCTGAATGGCGCACAGCAACAGTTATCACACTCCACACAGGTGGCGCCACAATGAACCAGAGGGACTATTGCCCTATACACCTGACTGGACTGTTCTGCAAGGCTATGGGACACATCATCATGGAAGTCATTCACAGAGACATTGGTGGGCTCCAGACCTTTGATGCCACCCAGATTGGACTTGTTAGGGCCAGACCATGGCTCCTACACCTGGTGGACTCCTTTGATACAGTTACCAGTGTAGTTGATGATGGTAAGGGGGTCCACACAGCCTACATTGTCCTCTCATTGGCTTTCAACACCATTCTTCATTCTGGTATTGACAACATACATATCCACCTGCACATCGACCCCTACGTCTCAGGATGTTATGCAAAGTGGCTCACGGACAGGACCCACACAATGAGGGTAGGATACCATAGTACCTACTGTATTTCAGTTACACTTGGCATACCACAGTCCTCAGTCATAGGGCCCCTTATGTTTGGTGTATGCTTCCCTGAGGTACAGGCTAGCACAGAGGGACTTTCCCTGACTAGATTTCCAGACAACTGCATACAAGGCACCATGACTGATCCACCAGCTGATACAGACTCCCTCCATAAGGGTGTCACTGTGACGGATACCTGATGTCGATAACATGGCCTCAAGCTGCATGACACATTGGTACAATCACCCACTGACTATCACATAAGTGGTAGTATCCTACATACATGTGACATTATATGGGATTTTAGTACACATGTATGTAGCACCCACCCCTTTGATAACCATATTTCCAATGTGGCGTGGATATCCTTCTACGTGTCCACCCTTATCTGTACTGGGTTTGTAGCTGGAACAAAGGCACCCATTGTACCTCTAAACTCCTGACGTATACATACATTCAGGGGTACAACACCCCGTTTAGGGTGTACCTTACAGAACAGCAATGGCTTTACATACCACAACATTAACATACCATGAGGATTATCGAGCTCCAAAGGTTGACGTATGCGACAGTACTATGGACACCACGACTGTACACATTTGCATACTGCATACTCAGGGGTGACCTCTGCTGAACATACAGCGCCCATGTCCACAACAATATTCATAGATATACTCCGCATAAGTGACATAAGCAAAAGCCACTGAGAGCAACATGGCTCATGGATATGTGCACAAACGCAACGATGAGTGGGATGTTCTTGAGGGTTACATTCCCAAACCAGACACTCACCATGCTTTGGAACATGATTCCTATGTACATCACGTAGGGACACTCAGTAGCACTGTTTATGAGATACCTCACTTGGTGGATGGGAGACACACATGTACGCTAGGGATCACTGCAGTGGCTGTACTGTGCAGAGGTGCAGGTAGCACATGACTCTGCTGTTCACAGACAGGTCACTACCCTACAGAGGTGCCGCCAGTGTAAACACTGTAGTTGGGCTTACACATACACTTGCCAGACAGCACAGTACCGCACTATGAACCTGTGAAGCTATTACATGTCCTTTGTGCATGGTTAATTGCGTAGCTCTTCCATTTCGATTAGCTATCATGCTGTTACAGTGTCCCATGACTACAAGCCATATGTATCCTGTTGTGTATTGTACATGCCAATAGATGATACCTTTTGTTTGCATGATATAACTGGTATGCTGTGTAGAATATCTGACATATCTACCTACAATACTGTATATTACACATATTTTACATATTATCCCATAATGCAAAGCATACTTGCACAGCAGGACCACCTTAGTCATGTTATTGTCGTTATATGCCCATACACATGCCTACTGTGACAGTATATCAACATATACTATCCCCTACTATGGCACGTACTTGTTGGACATACCCTACCACTGACGGCGGGTGGTGTGGAATTGTTCTGTTTAAAGCCCTCATGTAGCATCCCTTGTGGTGTCTGTGATGTTTACCTTGTGGCCCACAGCAGGACACACAATTTCTACAAGCATTACTATGCTCAGCAAGACATCACTACATAATACCTTTTCCCACTTTATGCATTGCGGATACTTTTAATTAATACAAAACAGGCTATACATACACTAACATACTGAGTGTTCTACATACCTTGTTAGCGTTCCGAACTTTTGTAAATATCTCTCTTACACCTTTACTGTTTAAACGGTTCTATGGTATGAGCATACGGTTTGAATGTCTGGCAAGTCATCCTTATATACGTCGATACCTGTAACATGTGGTTTCCAGCTGCCAATTGGTGTTCCTGAGTAAATTATTACAAGCACATCAGCTGTGCAGCTACTCCATTCGCCACTTATGCGGCAACAGTGGGATATAATTGAATTCTCCACTTGGGCATTGCCCTTTTGCCCTACCTTTGGGAAGAAGGCCTGTATGTGTTTTGTTGTGTGGAATTGCAACTGCTATTTGTAGAGACATGGATATTTTGGATTCATGTCCCCCGTGGATTGTGTGTGATGGCTAGAGTATGTGGTTCTACATGTGAGTGTACCTGTCATCTCACCCGTCTGATAAGGGACTATTACAACCAAAACCTGTAACATCGCCGTCTGTTCCATTATACAACAGCTACGACTTCACATGGTGCCTTTACAAATGTATCTCTCACAAGGTATGTTAACGCTTCTGCAGATGTAATTGAGTGAGTGGATGTTTGTGATGTTATTACAGTCTGTATTGCTATTGTTTCATGTGTGGGAGATGTAGGTGGGTGTACATAGCATATACAGGTTTGTGGGGACTGCATTTCTACTTATTCCATATATGTGTGTGGGCTCCTTCCCTAATTGAAGAGCTATCAGTTAGTAGACTGAAACTATGGTTGTTACGGGCTTATACACTGGGCCGTTGTTAATTGGTTTCTATATAGTATGCAGGTGAGGTTGATACTTCCATACCTCCGGAAATACAGTGATATGTAAAGGAATGTTACTAAATGACAGCTGTCCCGTGTATTTCTGTCACAGATATTTGCACTCATTGCAGTTGTGTTGGTGACTGAACCTCTTTGGCATGGGTTGTCACCTTTTCAAATGGCCATAGTGGGAAATTTGCAGGACACACATCGGTGTTTACAGGCCGACACATACCCATGGTCAGTACACAGGTTAGCACATACTTTTATCCTGAATACATACTTATTCTTGTAGCACTTTAGCTACTTATCATGTTTCATATAACATTTACGTTTTTTAGATACAGGCATAACTATTTAATGCAACTATTACATAATATATGGGACATAATTATGTCCTACAATCTCGGACATTTGCCCTTTTTAATATTTTTTGTCAGGACACAACTGCCCAGGGAGGGGCTGTCCCTCTTAAAGTGAGACAGGTGGTAACCATATGCCTACGGCCAGCTATAACCACACCTACCGTAATGATCTATCTCCGAGTTAGCATTAACAGACACATGATGCAAAAACACACACACACATTACAGTCCCAAGGAAACGCACACGGCACCCTCAACACACATATACACAGACTACGGCAATCACAAACACAGTTGAGCAAAGTACCTACGTGGACCGCAACACCGGCAGCGATAACTAAATGTACCTTAATATCGTGATAATATTACATGCGGTTCTAGTGTTCCGGTACTGTGTTCTTTCGGTCTTTCAACCTCGTGATTACACGTGTCGGTATGTGACACATTCCATAGTTGGCAGTATCCTATTTATTTGTACCTCCATGGTTGTGTACATGTCGTTGACCTATCTGCATATTTGCAGATATAGTTGAATCCGTATATATCAACATATATCTCTCTATCACCCTTTCTATCTCTATTATGCATATGCGTGTGTGTATATATGTATGTATGTATGTATTTATGTATATATATATATATATATATATATATATATATATATATATATAAAACAGAGTGACAGGCAGAATACACCTTTCATTGTGTACATGTCAGTGTATACTGTTACCTGGACTCCGCACGTTTGTGTTTGAACCTGTCACATTACACATCTGCCATTGGTACATCTTGGGTAGCTTAGAGTTAGGTGATTGTGTACATGATTGCGTGTTCTACTCCTGGCAGTGGTCATTTTACCATTCAGAGCAGGCACTACAGTACAGGGGTGAATAATGCTGGTTTCACCTGTTCTGGACATCACTGACCGTGATCTGCGATATTCAGAGAAACTTAGCCCTGTTTCATGCATATCCGTATAGTCATATTTAAACGACGCTTACCAGCACTGGGCAATGCATATTCCCGCTAACATGTGCTAAACATGATCTGATGACCTGCATCCAACATGCATTATTCGTGCCTTCGGGATTACGTTACATCCCTTGTAGGACATGGGACCAGGAACATGCACGACAGTCACTGCATTTAAAACTTGGGCATCTGGGATTTGTATATGTGTTATGGCATTTTGTATGTGGACTATACTATGGCTGTTACTCCATACTGCGATCAAATGTGTAACTCAGTTAGTTTATATATGGATGAGACCTATTAATGGTATGTCCAAGTGATGTTTAATGGATGTGCTCCAGCATTGGGTATGTATGTCACAGTGAGCCACACACTATAATGTGCTACACCTTCACACAACCGTAGGTGGAGCATGCTGGGGTGACAGATACCTGTCATGGGTACACCCCATGCTTCGCCACTACATCCATGATTACATTATATGGAGCCCCTCATTAACGCATCAGGGAATCCAGAGTGTGGGGGGAACAGTGATTACACACATGGATCCCACAATTGGCTCTGCTCCACTGAGCGACAGTTGGTTACACGATGTGCTGACGACAGCAGACACTGTTTGCCTCGATTGATGAATGGCCTTTGACAATCGGGCGTGTGCCTACCGATGTACCTAGGAAACTATACACACAGAACCAACATATGCTGATAGGTGCATGTACTGTTCAGGTGTTGACATTCCTTGTTCCAATAGCTGTTGTGTGTACAATGGTTGAGGGCTGCCTATGTAGGATTCACACAGTAGACCACCTATACATTACAATTTACAGGTGGTCGTGTGTGTGTGTGCCATCCATTTTACTGTGTGTGCAGGTGGAGAGGTGTGTCAGTCCGTAGGGGCCTACACTGTCAGAGTATGTGCTATACGTTCCCTCTTTGCCAAGGCATAGGCATACTGGGCACGCCTCTGTCTGCCTACTGGGGCCGGCACAGGGTGTTCGTGGTCTGAATCCCTCTGTGCCTGTGATGGCCTTGGCAATTGCGGAGGGCTGTGAGGGCCTTCACCATTTTGTTCTTGCTGCAGCTGTTTCTGCAGGATCATATTATGTAGCATGGCACATACTATGAAGATGTGGGCACATGTGCTTGGAGAGTACTGCAAGGCTCCACCAGATATGTCCAAGCAATGGAACCGTGATTTCAGCATCCCGAACACATGCTCTTTGATGATTCTGGTTTGTGCATGTGCCTCATTATGGCATTCTTGCATGGTTGTGTGTGCATTTCTGATGGGAGTCATCATCCACGGCTCCAGTGCATAGCCAGCATCCCCCACAAGGTGGCCATGTGGGATGTCCCCCCTGACAAATACCTGATACAGCTGTGAGGCATGCCAGATGTGGGATTCATGGTAGCTTCCAGGGCTGCCAGCACACACATCCATGATAATGCCCTGGGCATTGCACACGACCTGGCAGTTGATGGAGTGGTATCCCTTGCGGTTTATGTAGCGCCTATCATGCTCACCGGGTGGTGACTTGATATGTATGTGCGTGCAGTCTATCGCACCCAGTACCTCCGGGTAGTGTGCCACATGGTGGAAGAGACGCATATTGCTGGCCAACTCCTCCTGAGTTCGGGGGAAGTATATATGCTCATGTTGGCATGTGGTAACATGGCATCCAGGAACTGGTGTAGTACCCTGGATGCTGATGCCTGTGAGATCCCCATTATATCTTCAGTTGGCCTTTGAAAGGTACCGGTGGCTAGTATTCGCAAGCTTACACATACCTTTGTGTCCACTGGGATGGGTTCCCCTCTGTTGTTTCTGGATCTCAGGCGTGGCCGGCACAGCTCAACTATTTGCTGTAAGATGTCCCTGTCCACCCTGTAATGCTCTACTATCTCCAGATCATGTAGCCCCTGGTAGGTTACCCTTGGTCTGAACACTCTTCTCCTCCTCCAGAACCTGCGGTGGTTGTCAGAATCATCCTCCACAACACCGTCAGTCTCTAACACATGGTGATGAATCACAGCTATGGCAGCTCCCAACATGTACACTGTAAAAGGCCCCCGTATGTTTACACCTATGGTGCAGTGTTTGGGAATACACAGGTGTGTGGGGGGTGCTTTCACGCTTAATACTATTGTGCTGTGAACACCGATGATGTCATAGGGTGTATATGTATGATCGTAGCTACAGGGTATCTTATGTGTTTTATGACAGGAACTACTATTGTGGTGCCTTTGGTGTTGAATTACATTTGGCTGCCATGGATTACCTCTTGCCCTTCCCTTTACATTTCTTAACATTTCACCTCCCATTTTCTGGCATGCATCCAGCAGCCTGCTTTCATTTGTACTTTCCTACACCTGGCTTATCTTGCGTAATGTGTTCTATGGCCGGTTTACTGCAGGTTTGCTTTGCTCTGCTATGACAGTTCTTTTCTTTGCAATCCGACACCTCCCCTATCCTGTTTTACAGGTTTCTGCGAGCAGACTTGTCAGCTGCCGTCAATTGCCCGCTGTGAGTTAATAGGTGTTAATTGCTCAGTTGTACTCCAATTACCCTACTGCGGCATTTCCTTATTTTCTTCCCCTGACCTTCCTGTTTGAGCTATGGTGCGCGGCGCATGCATCCACTTACCGGGTTTCGGGCACGTTTTCCTCCCCGTACACATGCGCTTTTGGGCACCATATGTGCTCTCAGCTAAACGATGCAATACCTACCTCCCCACCCCTGTCCTGTGGCTTTGCTTAGCAAGGGCCAGGCCAGATTTGCATTGCTCCAATGTGCTTACAGCTACGGTGGCACACCCCACTGCTGATGTCATGTATACCTCTAAGCCACTCCTCAGTGTTGTAGCGCTGCGCCGTATGGTACATCCTTAGTCCGGCGGGACATTTGTGATTCACTATTACCTGCCTCATTTGCATGGCATTGACTACTAATTCCTAGTTACCGCGCCAAACACTGTCACAGACCCTTAGCAACCCTTGCAGCTTGGTTGTGGTGTACCATGCATACCATTGAGTATTATGGTGAAATCATGATTTGTATTACATTGCGATTTTATGACATTTGTTTATATTTTCTTTGAGTTCCCATTTGCGCACACATGCCTTGCTGTTGTACTTTGCGTTACTGTGGACATGACATTAAATGTTTTTTAGGTGTTGTGCATCTTTTCTTATGCCATTGGCTGTATATTTAGCCACTGGCATATGTTAACTTTGTAATACATGAGTCTGGTCTGCTTTCATAGCTCCGATGTTCTGTTTGGAAAAATGTAAACTGTGTTTTTTGGTTTACATTTCTGTGGGCTTACGCTACGCCTGCACCACTTCATGAATCGCTATGTACCTTCATTTGCATGGTGCGGCACTGTGCATGGGGTGATTAATATACCTAAGCCGAGGGCTGCGCAGATCTGGCGTACGCCGATAGTGCACGTGGAATTGGATCGTACCTGAATCGCTTGGCGGCCATGTTTGGCGTTATACTGCCTACGCTATGCCTGCGCCTGGCGCAAGCTTCTTGAATCCCGGGGTTCATCTATTTTCCCTTCCACTTAAGTATTTGGAGAATCAAACTATTTATAATTACTAAATAAGCTCAGCTGTGCCCCACTCCAGTCTGATTTAATCAATTAACTCTGGCTAGTATTATTATTTTTTTTTGTAACTCCTAAAATATTTTTCTCTCTTATTTTTTTCTGGAACATAAAGCTTGACTTATGAATATCAGCTTACCAGTGAATGTTCTTACTCACTAAGGGAGTACAGGCTGACTGACTCACAGATTGTGACTTCTGGCCCTCTTCGCTCCTCTCCAACCCCCAATTTCCCCAGCCACCCCCCAGTTTACTACATTTATTTCTTCCTTTCCACACTCACTTCTTCCAACATAACACCATCACCTTAAAGACACACATTCCAGTTCTCAAGCAGCTATTAACATCCCTATCTAGCTTTGTCTCCTTTCCAGCTTTACCATACATTATGCATCTTTCTCTTCTTTACCACAGAATTTACTCCACCTTTTTTCATAACTACCTACTTTTCCTCTGCCTGCTAACACCCATTACTATCCCTCCTAACAATACCTACCAATATCACTCACTCTATCAAGTGTTCCCCACTTTTGCTTTACTCAGTTCTGTTTAACACTACTATGCTAAATTCTTTTCATTCCAAGTTAAACATCCCATACATAGCCTCCATCTTCCCTCCATTACCATATACGACTACACTTATCACATGAACTGCAAATTACTCCTCATTTATATATATATATATATATATATATATATATATATATATATATATATATATATATATATATGGTTTACTATCAAAAGTTTGAGAGTTAACTTACCATCAATCAGATGGTTGAGGGTACAGAATTTGAAAAAAACGACTTGAAATTACGTCGCCTCTGGAACATCTACACGCAGCTTATATTCGTAGTTTTGAGTGTGGCTGTTTGCAATTGATCGCACTACAGTGGGGCTCAGGAAAATTACCCTTTTCCTTACTGTAGTGCAATCTCGGAGTTGGAATATATAATTAGCAGGGGATGTGGGGGGTGCAGTGGGGCTTGCCCCCTGCAAAATGTGTGTAGGACATCGCCAAACGTGAATGTAAGTTGGGTAATGTCGAAGCCAACGTTTGACGGTGTGAGGACTCGCTGGATGTCTGTTTCGCTCATTTGGTTTGGGGAAGTAATAACTCTATGAGATTTTCACACTTTTCATAGTAAACATATATATATATATATATATATATATATATATACGCACACACACATTTATCACTTAATAACCTACTCCTGTACCATTCTGCAAGTCTCTGTATACTTTCACCAGTCTTACTCCTTCTTTTTCTCTGAGGTAATATCGAAGTGAATCCAGGTCCATTTCCACTCTCCTGTATCCTAATCAATGCAGAAAGTATAATAAACAAAAATTACTAGATCAATGCCTTAATTTCCTTACTTAAGCCTGATTTAGTTGCTATCACAGAATCACGGGTTAAGGCTAACAATTCTTTTTTGCATCATTTTCCCTGGTTACAACTACTTTTTTGACCCCAAATCATGCAAAAGATAAGGATGTGGAACTCTCCTTCTGTCAAGTCACACTTAAATGTCCAATTACTTGCTCAAGGAAACGCTTAACACAAATAGTTATTCTAAATGGGTACTTGTATCCATTCCACCCCACAAGAAAACCATACTACATCTTGCTGTAGTATATTTACCATCTCCCTCCCTCCTCACTCCCCAAACTAAATAGCCTACTAAAAAATAACTTCCTCCACAAAAAATATCAAAAATCTCATAACTTGAGACTTCAATTTCAACCTGTTCGGTCTCATTTCCAATGGCCTGAATATTTTTCTAATACAGTTTAGCCTTATCCAGCTCATATCTCAGCCTAGGAGTGCCAACCTCAATACATCTCACCACTCTCTCCTAGATCTCATATTAACTAACAAGCCTTCTCATATCTCAGACATCACCATCCGTCCATCTTTCAGTAATCTCTGCCCTATTAATTTTCATATCCATCATCCATATGTAAATGTTCCCCAAAAGTTCATACCTTTCTGCAATAACACACATAATAACATTAATAAGCAAGCTTAAACCAACCCTCTCCTTAACTGACTGTTCCCCAATTTACAGCTCATCTGACCCTAACACTGCTGTAGAACTAAATGACTGACCTGCAAAACTCCTGCTTCCCAGTAATCCAAAGACTACACAAAACCTAAAATTAGCAACTAATTAACCTATGTGCTTAAAGCTCTTCTACAACTCAGAGAAAAAATAATGACGTTCTTGTGTTACACCCAGCTATGCAACCTTGCCAAGGAAGCTATTCATGGTCATAAAAGTCATTTGTTCAAATCATACCAAACCTCGCTAATAAAATCACCCAAAAACATCTAGAAAGAGGGCAGCTGTCTTATAATACAGAAAAGCCTTCCCTCCATGAATTCCACATCCTCTCAACTTTCTGCCTCTGATTTCCTTTCACATTCAAGCAACATTCCCAGTCCTTTATCTAGCAAATCCCAAAGTGCATCTGACACTCTCACCTCCTCCCCATACATCCCTTCACTCTACTTCAAAACTATCACATCCAAGGATGTCTACCCTCTACATGAACAGAATAAACTTGATTGCCCCGCCAGTACTGACAACCTTCACCCATGGTTTATCACTGTTCAGACAACATCATAACCATATTGAAACACATCTACATGTGTATTAAACTTAATATTACACCTAATATCTGGAAGAATTCCACTGTAAAACCTCTGTGTTAGAAACCCAGACCCTCCAATCCATCAGAATTTTGGCCTATTTCTATTCCCCCATCCTAGGGAAGATTCTGGAAAAAATACATTATTTTCAACTCACTCAATACATCAACCAGTGCCATCTTATCTCTTAAAAGCAGCATCGCTTTTGGTCTGGACCACAGCTATCTGAACACTCTGTGACAATATCCTTCTTGGAAAGGATAATTTTACTACCCTCACCAAAGCTCTTGATTTTGTTGATCACTCATTTCTGCTTGACCACCTCACTGACAAAGGCATTAGTGATGACACAGTGCCTAGTTCAAAAACTACCTCTCAAACTATCACTTCTCAGTTAATTTCAGTTCATCAAACTCTACATCAGTCCTTCTGCAGAAAGGTGTCTCTCAAGAATCCAGTTTGTTACTCCTCCTCTTTTCTACCTGCATTAACAAACTTTCTTTTGACTTACGCCATCTACCTCTGCTACTTTATGTTGATGACATGGTCTTATTTCATTCCAACCATTCTGTCTATTCTCTTGAACTTAAACTTCAGGTTGATTTTCATGTCCTTATTCAATGGATCAGTGATAAACAATTATTACTAAACTCCTCTAAAACAAAAACAATGCTTTTTAGCACTAGCAAAAGCTCATTTCTGTATCCAGACCTCTACAAATCCTTGATCATCTTAATAACACTACTGAAAATGTCACTTCATTCAAATACCTAGGGGTTTGGTTGGACCCCTTCCTAAACTTCCAACTCCACCCAGACTACACACACAAAAAAATCAACTCTCTCCTATAGTGAGCTAATAGGTTCTACCCTTTTCTATCCAGACCCTGTAGAAATGCCATAGATACAGATACCTTTACTGGCGCCACCAGAATACTGCATTCTGCTAATTGTTACAGCTTCTAAAAGAAATATATCCACCATTCAGTCTATTTCAAATGCCATTTGCAGATTCATCACTCTCTCTCCAAGAAATGCACATCACTACAAAACCAATGAAAAAGCTAACTGGCCACCTGTGAAACAATGATGATTTTTCTACTTGCCTCTCAACTATTTAAACTTATCAAGAATGTCATCTTCCCTCCACTAGCTTCCAGACTATTCAGAGATGCACCAATATAAAACCTTAGACCTCTTAACAAGTCATGTCCTCGCTTCCAAATCCCACAAACTAGGCTTCGTTGCACAGACCATGTTTTCTCAGTCCTTGGTCACAAATTGTGGGAATCTCTCTGCTTTATTTATTTTAGAGATTATTCCCCTTACCCCATTTTCCATTCATGAATAAAAACGCATTTCAAGAGTCTAGAAAAATGTAAGTCTTTATGTTCATATAACATGAACACATCATTCCTTTCTTCTTTCAACATACCTTGCTTTGACTCTGTTTATGACGGTGATTCTTTAATCACGGCAACTCTGATGTCACTCTATATATAATACATGTATATATTGCATTTTTCAGTCACTCTATATATAATGTAATTTATCCTCTGCATTTATACCTTCAAGCTAGCAATTATATATAATGCATTTTGCCATTCACTCTGTATATAATGCCAAGTATCTTTTGTGTTTACCCTGGGCTGAGACTGAAATGGGTCCAATGGGATCAGTGCTCTGCAACAGTTAACAAATTAAAAATAAATAAATAAATCAACTGCCACTGCTGACGGCACTATTTTTCAGTCTGATTATTAAAAATAGGAAAAACTGCTGTAAAATGAAAAAAGAAGGCAAATGTTAATAATTTAATGCTATGGGAGATGACTCTATATCAACAGAAGAATACATCTCTAAATCTAAAGGTATGCAGGTAGTAAAGCCAACCCTGAATTTGCAGCCTCTCAAAGTGTACTCCAAACTGCAAGTTTATTTGCAACAAACCTGTGAATGATTCAGTTTGCCACTTACTAAGTGTCACAATTGATAGCCTCTCCTTCTAGGATGTAGACCATGTAAATCGCACTATAAAAGATTTGGTAATTTAGTTGGGTAAAAACAAAATGAAAACTCCAGCAAAGCTAGAACCTCCACTGAGTGACCTCCCAAGCCTCTTGTATCAGAGGCACATGGGATATATGCAAATGACCCTTATGAACATCAGGTGTTTCAGCTAATTGGCAATTCTGAATGCCCATGACTTGTTTTGTCATTTTAATGGACAATTTCAGGCCAATAGTGGGGTTTGGCTTCATTGGTGACTGACTCAAAGAAGTTGACCAAATTGAGCAGGCATGATCTACCCTTCACAAAACCAAACTGTGTGGGATCCAGAGTTTGGAGATTCCCTATATCCTTGTTTATTAGGTCCATGATGATGTGTTCTATAGCTTTGCATATCAGACTCATCAGGCTAATGGGGAGATAGTTCCCAGGATCTGTAGTTGCTCTTCCTTTGTGGAGAGGGATGACTGTAGCAGTGTACCATTTGGAAGGGACAAAGCCTGAGATGAGGCTGTGACTGAACAGGGCACACAGGTGAGGTGCCAGTTCACTTTGTAGTTCATGTAGAACACAACCAGGGATAATGTCAGGTCCCATAGAAGATGTATCGCCCACTCCCATCTGATATCTACTCTCTTTTACGCCTCACCTATTTTCACTAACCTTAAAAAGGCTAACCTAAATAAACTAGCAGCCTGCTATAATAGCATTGCTCGCTTTGCCACCAGTAACCCTTTCAGAACACATCACTGTCATAACCTAAAACTCCTAGGCTGGCTAGAGCTACAAAACTGTCTTATTATCTCACAACTTACTATTGCCCACAAGATACTCTACCAACCAGAGAACACCCCAATACTTTCTCAACTTTTAATCCCTTATAACAATCTTACCTCCCTCCGATCTTCTTCTAAACTTATGACCAAATCTGTAAAATCCCATAATTTAGCTGGTGACTCTCTGTTCACTAATACTGTAGGTAGGACATGGAATCTGCTACCCACTGATATCACTCTAATCTCCTCCTTACCACTCTTCAAACAAAAAATCAAACTGTACTTCCAAAACCACTGGCTGTGTTCCTGCAGGACTCCTGACTAACCTTCTTCACTCCCCCCACTCTACCTTAACTATATTCTGTGCTTACTAGCTATACACACTATTTCTTTTTTTCTTGCTCTGTTGCTCTCCTCTTATGCGCTGACTAACTCTTCCTTTTCTCTCCCCTACCCTCCATTCCATCGTCCTACTCCGTCTCCTTACATGACTACTGTTTCTCACTCTTTTCCTCTCTTGTATTACTACATTAATCCCTTTAAAACTCCTGTTTTACCTCTTTCTCTTTGACAGATTATTGAAAACTAATTGCTAATCTTTAGATGATTTAATGTTATGCTACTACTGACCTAGTATAATAATTGTAAGTGCCTTAGGTATTTGTTGTTCTTATTACTAAATGCATATTCTTATTTACTTAAATTTTTTTTATATGTCTCTTAATATTGATTTATGTGTGGAGCATTTCTCCCCGGGCCTCTACTGAAAATGGACATATATCCAGCTAGACTGTCCCGGTTAACAAATGTAAAATAAAATAAATAAATAAATAAAATATTCTTGGCCTTGGACAGTGCTGTTTTAACCTGTGCAGCAGTAATACTGGGTGCCTGGCAATCTACTGGTATTGTGATTGGTCTTTTGGGGGAGTAAAGCTGGCACTGAATTTGTCGGCCAGTATACTGGCAATATCTGCTGGCTCAGTATAGGAGGTACCATTGTGTGCAGTAGCTCAGAGCAAATCTGGGTATTGCCGTGGAGATTCTTTACATAACTATAGAAGGCCTTGTGGTTGTCTTTACTATCTGCTGCAAGTCTGTTTTCACACAGTTTTCTGTGTTTGCATTAAGTTAATATGTTATGTGTTGTTCTGTGGTTCTGTTTTTTGTTTGAATGTTTTCATTAAAACAAAATGTCTAGTAAGATGTAACATACTGTGATTTGTTTTCTTTACCTTGTGTTTTACTTGTAGTCTGCTTTTAACTGCATACTAAAACTTCTCTTGTTTATTTGTTGTATTTTGTATGATTTTATTGCCTTTTCATATTTTGAATACTGTGATTTGTTTTCTTTACCTTGTGCTTTACTTTTAGTCTGCTTTTAACTGCATATTAAAACCTCAAATGAGACCACAGCTCTGTCTCTTGTGAGTCAGGCAGAAATTAGAACTGATCAATTAAGGACTCATACATAAGATAGAAGAGGTCACTTAAGGTTAATCATTTGTGAACCGAGGGGATGAAGCTAGGAATTAAACCTTCTATTTAAGGGGTAAAATAAAACATTTCAGAGCTTTACTAGGAAAGGCTCACCCAGACTCTGCTACACTTTGTTATGAAGGAAAGGTTAGTTTGCTTTTTATTTGTTGTATTTTGTATTACTTTATTGCCTTTTCATATTTTGAATACTGTGATTTGTTTTCTTTACCTTGTGTTTTAATTGTAGTCTGCATTTAACTGCATATTAAAACTTCAAATGAGACCACATCTCTGTCTCTTGTGAGTCAGGCAGAAATTAGAACTGATCAATTAAGGACTCATACATAAGATATAAGAGGTCACTTAAGGTTAATCATTTGTGAACTGAGGGGGTGGAGCTAGGAATTAAACCTTCTATTTAAGGGGTGAAATAAAACATTTCAGAGCTTTACTAGGAAAGGCTCAACCAGACTCTGCTACACTTTGCTGTGAAGGAAAGGTTAGTTTGCTTTTTATTTGTTGTATTTTGTATTACTTTATTGCCTTTTTATATTTTGAATAATGTGATTTGTTTTCTTTACCTTGTGTTTTACGTGTAGTCTGCTTTTAAGTGCATACTAAAACTTCAAAAGAGACCACAGCTCTGTCTTTTGTGAGTCAGGCAGAAATTTTTACCACCCACCCTCCCACCCTGTTGCTATTCTGTTCTTAAATACCACTGTCTTTCTAGTTGCCTGCCTCTTATGTTAATTTGACCATATATCTCATTTCCTCTCTGCTTTCACTGGCTTGTGTAAGCACAAAATTATCATTTTGTGAAATCACTCCCTTTCAACTATTTACATTTATTGGCCACCCTACTGTATTCCATAGTACCAGAATGCAAAAGTGACCACCCCCTTTCAATCTATCTTGCTGTTTTAAAAATAGTGACTCCCCACTAAAACTTAACTTTTTAGATAGGTAAACCTTAAGTTGCCTACTTTCACATCTAACTTCTCTAGTGCACACTGCAGTGTTTAGGATAAACATTTTTTTCATCTTACCTTTAAGTATCCCTGTGACTAGCACTTAATACCTGATGGAAAGCACTAGGAAGCCTTAAACTGACACAAACACTCAACTCTCCTTGTTAATAAAGAGAAATTAATCATAGGCACTAAACAGCCTATAATTGCAAAGTAGCTTGCTAAGGTAAGCGAAAACAGCTCCTGTACTTTACAAAAAAAGCACCAAACCAGGCATGTCAAAGGGTCAGCTTCCGGTGATTTCTCCTGTCCACCTGGTGAATCTGGGCATACTGGGGCAATGCAGCAATTGTCTCATGTACACAGAAAACCCTCTCCTCCTACCACCCAACACTACAACCTGTGAGTGATGCACTTACATAGCCAAACTGGAAGCCAAGCTCTCTCCACCCAAGATTGTGCTAGACAGTCAAGAGGAGAGGGTTAAAACCCACACTAAACCTCAAGCAACATATAGACCATCTAAACACACACCATCAACACCCACACATAGCAACACTAAATCCACATATGCGGAGGCCCTTAACTGTAACCTGCCCAAGCAACAAGGACCTCTGAAGCTGAAATGCATACAAACACCAATCATAACCAAAGTGTCACATAGCTCACAATACCAGTGTGCCACCCAGAAACAGCCCTAAGGCAAGACAATGTACCTAACACTTTAGTCATAGGTGACTACAGTCAGGCATACTGATGCCCCACTCACCAGGCTGAACAAGGAGAAAATTACAGTCAGCTGCCTGTCGGGTGCCATGATCTGCCACATAACACATGCACTCAAGTCACTCCACAACAAGTACAAATATGACTCTGTCATTGTCCATGTTGGAGTGAATGACTTGAGACATACCTCCCTGGACTACATGAAAAGAGACATGAAAGAGCTCTTGGATTATGTGGCCCAGGCAGGTATGACCCTAGCCCCGAGTAGCATCCTGCCTTCGCCCAGAATTATACCACAATATAAGGAGAAAATGATTGACTTCAACAACTGGCTAAGCTTCTGGTGTCATTCAAAGGGGATCCAGTATCTGTCTGCCTGGGACAACATGATCAACAGACCACAAAGCTTTGCCAGAGATGGTCTGCACCTGTCACCCCTGGGATTCAGGTTACTGGCTAAGGCTCTTGCCACCCCTATAGTGCATTTTTCAGGCAAAGTTCAAAGGACAAAACCACCACCGTAACAGGTACAAGCATGCAAAATATGAAGGTAATGCTACTCAATGCTAGAAGTCTAAACCTCAAAATGCACTCTCTCGAGGCACTCCTAAAATAGAGAACATCGATATCCATGCAGTAACTGAGATTTGGTTCAGGACTACAGAGATCACCCCTGCAATACCAGGCTACAACTCTTACCACACTTTTCGGCCACCAAACCAGGATCGAAACACTAAAGGTGGAGGAGTGTCCATATTCACCAAGGATATTCACACTACCAAGCTAGTTGCCCAACACAATACGTCTGAAATTCTCCAGGTGCAGCTAACACTAGGTAAGACTGCAATCCAAATTGTAGCTTGCTACAGATCCACCATGCCCCAAGATTCTCACTGCACCTTTCTAAACATACTGGAAAATATTAAGATACAACCAAACACCCTAATACTGGGTGACTTCAACTACCCTGCCGTTAACTGGGAAAACTACTTGAGTACCAACACCTTTGCCCAACAGTTCTTGGAATTCATAAATTCCAACACCCTGGATCAACTAATCCATTGTCCCACCAGGGGCTCCAATATCCTAGACCTGCTCATTACCAACATGGGAAATCAATGCTCCACACCTATGGTCACCCCCTCGTTAGTCAGGACAGACCATAAGCTAATCACCCTTAACATACACATCCCACCCCCACCCACGAAGTAAGGACACCTCCATAAAAAACTTCTCCATGCTACTCAAGTCAGAAGTGACAAACCTTATGACACCCATGCAGACGGGAACTGAAAGTTCAACTGCTGAGTCCTAGAATGAGGCACTGTACGAGCACATCCACTCATGCATGAATCGTGCCATCCCAAATAGAACCAAGATGCTCTCCTCCAAAAAAATTAAGCCAATCTGGTGGTCCCCTGCCATAAACAAACTTTACAACAAAAGGAAGAAACTGTTTCAGAAAAGAGGAAAATCTCAGGATGCAAAAAACACCCTTAACAGCCTCAGTAAGAAGCTGAGATCCCTCATACAATCCTCCAAAGCCAGTTACGTAAATAAAATTGCCAAAGATTCCAAAGACAACCACAAGGCATTCTATAACTATGTCAAGAATCTAAATGGCAATGCACAGATCTGCTCTGTGCTACAATAGAATAGCATTAAATATACTGATCCCAAGGATTTTGCCAATATCCTAGCAGATCGATTCAGTGCCAACTTCATCCCCCCTCTTACCACCTAAATTGCCCATCTCATTATCGGAAGATTGCCAAATTCCAGTAATAACAGCCACACAGTTAAAAAAATGCACTCTCCAAACTAAGAATACAGCATCCATGGGACCAGATGACACCCCGGGCTGTGTACTACATGAACTACAAAATGAACTGGCACCTCACCCAAGTGTCATGTTTAATCATAGCCTCACCTCAGGTTTCGTGGCCACTGAGTGGCACACAGCTACAGTCATCCCACTCCACAAGGGGGGATCCACCTTGGATCCCAGGAACTACTGCCTCATCAGTCTGATGAGCCTGATCTGCAAGGCCATGGAATGTATTATCATGGATGAGGGTAAGGCGGTCCACACAGCCTATCTGGACCTCACCAAGGCCTTTGACACCATCCCCCACTCTGGAATCATTGATAAACTTACTAAGCTGGGCATTAATCCCTACGTCACTTGATGGGTTGCCAACTGGCTTACTGACAGAGCTCACACTGTAAAAGTAGCTGACTCCAAATCCAGCTCCAGACAAGTGACAAGTGGAATACCTCAGGGTTCAGACCTGGGACCACTCTTGTTTGGCATTTACGTCTCTGAAGTACAGGCCAATACTAAGGGACTCTAGCTAACAAAGTTCGCAGATGACTGCAAACTGGGAGCCATTACTGAATCTCCAAATGATGTGGATACTCTACAAAAGGGCCTTACAGAAACATATGCTTGATGCCAGAGCCATGGGCCCAAGCTCAATGCCAAGAAATGTATAGTTATCTCCTTTGGGAAAAAACATGTACCCATGAATTATCACATAGGTGACAGTACACTAAACACCAAAAATGTGATAAGAGACTTAGGGACTCAGGTGGACAGTGGTCTCACCTTCGATAACCACATCACCACAACAGTCAAGAAATCCTTCTATGTGGCACACCTCATCACCAAGGGCTTTTCATCCAGAAAAAAGGAGATCATTGTCCCACTGTACTCATCTCTCATTAGACCCATTATATAATACAACACCCCATTTGGTATGTACCTCTCAAGACACCTGCAACAAGTAGAAAGGCCGCAGAAATACTTCACAAAAAGAATCACAGGCCTAAAGCAGATGCCCTATGCTGACCACCTTAAAAAACTCCAGCTATACTCTGTCGCATATCGTCTACTCAGAGGCAATATCTGCTTAGCATACAAGCCCATGTCAAACCCAGAACTGTTGGACATGGTACACTTAAAGAAATCCCAATCCCTCAGAGCCACACGCTCCAGGGATCTAAACCTTGTCATCACAATAAACAAAACATGCTGGAGGGATAGGTTCCTGACCCAGAGACTCCTCAGACTCTGGAATAGACTGCCCATACATGTCAAGCATAGAACCTCTTTGGCCCTCTTCAAAAGGAACCTTGACGATTGGATGGGAGAAAGGAAATTCTTCTCGGGGAATCACGTCAGTCACCCTGCTAGACAATGGTCCAGGAAGTAAACAGTTTGGGAAGAAATAGCCAGGGAATTATTATGGCTAGGCTTGTATAGGCCCTACGGCCGATAGCCTAGTACCAACCTATGAACATGTTCAAATGGATATGAGAAGAAACAACTGTATACAACATCAACCTGCCAAGCATTAGTGTATGCATGTAACACAAAAGCTGAAACTAGACATTTAAAAAAAGTTGTTATACATAGCAGGAGGGAATAATAACTTCTTATCATAATGGCAAAACTTTCCATATTATCTTTGAATGTGAGTGGTCTCACAGGAATATACAAAAAAGAAAGAGTAGTGAACTATATTAAGCAATACAGAGTGCAATTAGCTATGCTACAGGAGATGCATTTGGAAAGAACTGAACATGTGAATTTGATAAAGAAAGGATTTCAGGAAGGTTATTTAGTGGAATATCTGGAACAAAGGAAAAGGGGAGTTCTTATATTAATTGCTAGAGTTGTTCCAATAGTGATAAACGAGGGGGAAAAAGATCATAATGATAGGTTTGTAGTAGTATGGGGCTACTAGCTTGGGAGGAAGATTACGCTGGCAAGTATTTATACTCCAGCTAATACTGCTACTATGGAGTTTAAAAATTCTGGTTTCAACAGGGAATATTACTTATAGGTGGGGACTAGAATTTGATATGCAACAGTGAGGATGTATCTGGAGGGCCTAGAACAGAAACATACAACAAAAGATGGTAGATTTTGAAGAACTTTATGAAAATATTTGGTATGGAAGATATGAATTTAGTAGTAACTACTCGGAGAGAATTTACATATTATTCCTCAAGGTAAAATAATTGGACTAGGCTAGACATAAATTATATTTCTCAAGAGCATGTGCATTTAATTGAAAGTTTTGATACACATCCATTAACTATTTCAGATCATGTGCAAATAAAAATTAAAATAGAAATGCAGAAAAATGAAATAAAAATGAGACCCTGGCACTTCCCTACCTATCTGTTAAACAGAGAAGAATATAAGGAATGGGTAGTAGAAATTATTCAGGAGTTATTAGGGAAGAAATAAATTTCTGCAGAAAATATACATAGGGGGTGGGTTAAAATGAAAGGGGAGTTTTAAAATAGGGTGGAAATAAAAGAAAAAGATGTGGTTAAGAAGTAACAAGAATTATTTAGAAAGACTGACAATGATTAAACTATGGCAGAATAGGAGATTATCTCAAAGAACAAGAAGAGGCGCAACTGAAGAGTGCTAAAGAGAAAATAAGGGACTACCTGGATAATATGCATGAGTTTAAAAAGATTGCTGTTAAGCAACTTTTTTTTTTTATATATAATAACTCCAGAGCACAAAACTCTTTAGCACAATGACTCAAGTAACAGAAAGTAGAAAGGGTTGTTACTAAGCTTAGGGAGCCTATAACAAATAACCAGATGTCCTGTAGACATATTAGAAATCTTTCAGAAATTTTATAAAAATCTGTGTAAAGCAGTGGAATGTTTAAATCAAGAAAAAGTGCAAAAGGAAATGTTTATGGAAGAATTAAATATGCCAAGGTTAGACATAGATGAGGCTCAATTACTAACAGTTACGATAGGAGGAGTTGAGATAAAAATGATGATATATAACCAATATACAGGAAAGTCTCCAGGAATAGATGGTATTCCTGTGGAAGTTTGGAAGCTAGGAGGGAAGAATATGTGATAAAGATCTGGAAGGCTTTATTTAATAGTATTTTACAAGGAGGATAAGCACCAAACGCCTAGAAGAAAGCTTTGGTGGCTGTAAAACCTAAAGGTGGTAGAGGCCCATTTGATCCAGCTTCTTATAGGCCCATTTTGATTCTAAACCATATCTATAAAGTGTTTATGTCTATAATGGCTAAATGAATGGCAAAGGTGATGCCAAAATTGACAGTTATGGATCAATGTGGTTTTGTGGAGGGGAAGCAAACATTTGACAACATTAATAGAACAATGATGATCCACAAGGAAGCAGAATGTAAGAAAATACCATTGTTGGTGGTGGGTCTTGATGCAGAGAAAGCATTTGACAGAGTAAGCTGAGATTTTATGATTAAGGCAATGGAAGCATTTGCATTCCCGGACACAATAATAAGGTTAAAGAGAAGGATATATGAAGGATAAGAGGCTAAAGTGGGGGATTTCCTCTCTGATAACTTTTGTTTGAACATAGGAACCAGGCAAGAGTGTCCTCTTCCCTTTGTTATTTGTGTTGTATTTAAAGCCACTGGCAAAGAAAATAGAGGACTCAGAAATTCAAGGATATAATTGGTATGGTAATCAAGAAACATTCGCTTTACTGCAGATGATATTATTTTATTCTTGATAAAACCAGAAAATGACATTTCAATGTTGTGGAACATTCCCAGATAGTTTCCAGTCTTTCTGGGATACAAAATGAATGAAAATAAAACAAAGGCAATAGCTTTAAGCTATGTACCCATCTATAAATTAGTTCAGCAATACCAATATTTAGGGGGACATGGTAAAATGAAGTATTTAGGAGTATGGGTTAAAAAGGATTCTATTATGGCAGCAAAGGGAATGTGGGAAGAGAACAAACAAAAGATAATACAAAAACTGAGAAACTGGAAGCTCTGTTTTATGGATACAGATAGCAAGATCCAAGTAGAGAAAATGATTTGTCCCATTAGCTTTATACACAGTTCAGGCATACTTTTAGCAACCAGAGGAGAAGTTGTGGATAGCAATTAATAAAGAGCTGAAGGATTTTATCTGGGAGGGAAAGAGGGCAAGAGTCAAGTGGGATAAACTGATATTTTCAACATAACATATTTTTTGGGATTACCTGATTTGAAAGGGTATTTCAGAACTACACAGTAAAAGCTCCTAAAAAGAGCAAAAACAGGAAACCAGTATAAACGTTCACTTGACACTAGGCACCAAGGAATGGAACAGGAAACTGTGGAAACTCTGATGCAGTCAATGTTGAGGAGGGACAGGCCAGTGAGTTCTCATATGACATAGCAACGGATGACACAGGATAAAATTGAAGAGAATGCGACACAGGAAGATGCTGTAGAACTTTCTATAGAATGCCCGCAGGAAATGGAAAACAAAAATGTGCCCTCAGTTTAGAAAAAAATGAGCTAAGAGAAGAGTTGCTTGATTTAACAGAGGTAGACATATTAAGATCAATGAAAGAAATAGACTGCAGAAGGTCAATAAAACCCAAAAAGTCAGAAGTTTGATAAAACAAATGAACACAGTAATTAGCACTGTCCATAGAGATCCATGCGACATAACAGAAGTAAGCAGGATATATTACTGTGCAGCTAAATTAATAAGTGATAAAGTTCTACCACAAGAACACAGGGTAGTGACGGAAAGGCAGAGGAGAAATCAAATACCACTGTGCAAGTATCAGATAGAGAAACCATAAAGCAATTAAGACAAGAAGTGTCACTGTTAGAAGAGTATAGAAGAGGGAAGAGATCAACAAAATACTTTGAAAGATAAACACGATAAAAGCAATGTGCATTATTAGAAAAGACCAGGATCTATCATGGACTATTGCAAATAAACTAAAAATCTCAGCACAGGTGGAATAATTTAGAAGATATGCAGATAAACAAAGTAAAAGTACAAAATAAGCAATTTACTGATGACCCAAAAAAGTTTTATAGAGAATTGAGAAACAAGGTAAAAGGAATTGAAAGACCACCAAAAAAAGAAGAAATCAATACATTTTGGTGAAGTATTTATGAAGATCCTGTGGAACATAACAAAAATGCTAAACGGACAGAAGAAGTAAAAGAAAGAATAAGAGGGTTAAAGGTACAAGATATGAAATGGGATGAAGTCACAGCCAGAGAGACTGAAACTAAGTTAAGAAAAGCCTCTAATTAGAGAACCCCAGGCCCAGATGCAGTATCTAACTTTTGGTTAAAAGTATCAATATCTTTGCACAAAGATTTAGCCACAAGTAAGAAGTATTTATATGCACACCCAGAACAGACACCAACCTGGCTAACAACAGTAAAAACAATGTTCCTACTTAAGAGTGAACCTGCAAGCTACCCTAAAAATTATAGACCAATAACTTCCCTTCCAACGATGTATAAACTTATACACTGGAATTGATGCCGACAGAGTTTACAGTCATTTAGAAGAAACTCAGTTTTGGCAATAGAACAAAAGGGCAATAAAAGAAAGGCATATGGAACAAATGATCATTTGTTCTTACATAAAGTCATAGTGAACTACTGTAAAAAGGGGAAGAATCTAAGTATGGCATGGATTGATTATAAAAAAGCATTTGACAGAATCCCACGTTCATGGATAAAAGAGTACTTAAAATGTGTAAGATATATTCTACACTGATCAGCTACATTACAGTGACCATGAAACAGTGGCAGGCCACTTTGCAATTAAGCCACAATAAAGGACAAATTATTATCCCAGGGATAAAAATTCAAAGTGGGATATTCCAGGGTGATTCTTTGTCACTGCTGCTATTCTGCTTTGCCCTTAACCCATTAAGCTGTCTACTAAACAGCTTAGGCCATGGCTATAATTTTGCTCCTAGAAAACAACAAAGTATAAAGACTTCTCATCTTCGCTTTGTCGACGATTTAAAACTGTATAGCTCATCAGATGAGGAACTGAAAGCACAACTGCAAGCTGTCAAAACTTTTTCAGATATAAGCATGTCATTTGGTCTTGATAAATGTGCAAAAGCCACTTTTAAAGCAGGAAAACTGCAACACTAAGAAAACATCAGTTTAGAACAAGAATGTAATATAAATTACCTTGAACAAGAGGGAGTGTATAAATATTTGGGAACTGATGAAGGTTCAACAATAAAACATGAACAAATGTGAATAAAACTTAGTAAGGAATACCTTAGAAGACTTAAATTAATCCTGAAAACAGTGTTGACATCTAGGAACAAAATCCAAGCTATAAACCAATTTGCTCTTCCTGTCCTAACTTACAGTTTTGGAGCGAATGACTGGGCCCAAAATGTGCTGGATAGATTAGATAGGAAAACAAGAAGGATGCTTCATGCTCACCAAATGATTTATAAAAATCAGTACAAACCAAGATTATATATATTCCCAGTTCCGAAGGAGGGATGGGCCTCCTTGAAACTGACTATATGTACAGATCTGCAATCATGGGACTGCGCACATATCTGCTGACCTCACAAGACCCAAATGTAATGAAAGTTTTGAAACATGAGGAGAATAAAGATAAGATGACTTCCCTGCTTAATCTAGCAGAAGCATATTGACGTCAAGCAGGAATGGAAATCAAACCACATGTAGATAAAGATCAGGCAGCAACTGAATGTGCCAAAAAACAAAAGAAAGAATACAAGGTGAAGGACCAGATGAGAAGGCAAGAAATTTGGAAAATGCATAAATATAGCTGCAAGTATAGAAAACTTCTGGAAGAACCTCACGCTGATCAGGATTGAATTGAGGAATGGTTAAGGAGAGGCTAATTCAAACCAAGAGATGTAAGGTTAATATTGGCGGCCCAAGATAGCGGGCCACGTACATATTGGTTTACAAAGTCCATTGAACATGTGGGAAAAAACAGACAAATGTAGGCTTTGTAAAACAGAATTGTAATCAGTTGCACACCTCGTTGCTGGTTGTGACATACTAATGGCAGAAGGACTGTATAGTGAAAGGCATAACAATGTGGCAAGACTGTTGCACTGGGGATTCTGCAAACATTATGGTATTGAAGTGGCTGAAAAACATGGGATACATGAGCCACAAAGCATTATAGAAAATGATAAATTCCACATCACATGGGATCATCCATTAACAACAGTTCAAAAGATAGATACTAGAAAAACGGATATAGTGGTCCACGAAAAGAAGACAAAAGTAGCACTGATCATTGAAATCACCATACCCAGTGACTACAGTATCTTGCATGCAAAGAAACACAAAGTCATAAAATATCAGGATCTGCAGGCAGAAACGAGAGCAATGTAGAAGAAAGATACCTAAACAGTTCCAATAGTAGTAGGAGCAACGGGTCTTATAAAAAAGAATCTACAATCGTATGTAGATATCTTACCAGTACATGTAACTCCATATGAAGTGAAGAAGGAGTCATTACTGGGCACACTGCGGGTTATGTGAACAGCACTTCTGGCTGACATCAAAGATAGAAACAATACTAATTTCATAAACTTTAATCGTACTTTAACTTGGGAATGGGGCCCTTTCCTATCATGGTATTAGAAACCCAAAAGACTTGGAGAAATTAAAAAAAATGGGAATTAACCCTTACATCACTAGATGGTTAACCAACTGGCTCACTGACAGAATACATACTGTGAAAGTTGGTGAATTGACCTCTACCAGTAGGGCTGTCACTACTGGCATAACCCAAGGATCTGTGCTGGGCCCTCTGCTGTATGGAATCTATTTCTCCACAGTCCAGGCAAAAGAATATGCTCTGTGGCTTACCAAGTTTGCTGATTATTGCATATTGGATGCAATCATTTAGTCCACCAATGATGTTAACATATTACAGGAGGGGCTAACACGGACAAATGATTGCTGCCAAATAAATGCAAAAATGCGTCATTATGTTTGCTTTCCACAAAGTGAAATTCCCCACTAATTCCAGCATTGAAACACTTCCACTATACTCAAATCCAGTGATACAAGACCTGGGAATGCAGAGCCTGATGCGAGGAAGATGGTAACAGCAGTGTCCCACAGGCTGGTGTAATATGCTCTGTCTAATCTCAAGCAAGTATCCAAACACACACCAGCTAACTGCAATAAGAACAGAACCCCTATCTATCTATGATTTGGAGAGTGTCAGACAACAGTTTACAGATGACAACATCAGCAGTGTCTGGTGAGGAGAAGATGGTAACAGCAGTGTCCCACATGCTGGTGTAAAATGCTCTCTGTAATGTCAAGCAAGTACACAAACAGACACACATACACACAAACACACACACCCCAGTTGACAGCAGTCAGGACAGAACCTATACCTAAGTACATAGACTACAAAACTCTGTATTTAAGGCAAGCACCACAGCACAATTCTGACTTGGACAGTGTCAGACAACAGTTTGTAGGTGATGACATCAGAAGTGTCCAGTGAGGAGAAGATGATAATAGCAGTGTCCCACATGATGGTGTAAAATGCTTTCTCTAATGTTAAGCAAGTGCACAAACACACACAGATACACACCAGTTGACTGCAATGACAATAGAACCCTACCTACCTAATTCAACAAACTAGAGAACACTGTATTTTACTCAAGCACCACGGCACAAGTTTGACTTTTACATGGCTGCAGGACAACTTATAGTGGATGGCATCAGCACTGGATGATGGGCAGAAGATGTTGGGAGGCCAGCATGAAATGGATGTGTGGGCATGTACAAGTGTCAAAATATTGTCAATTCATAGGATTGGAGTGGTAACTGCAGGATACACACACAAAGACCTCCCAGTTGACAGCAGTGAGAACAGAACCTTACCTAAGTACACAGACTAGAGAACACTGTATTTACACAAGCAACATGGCACGAGTCTGACTTTTACAAGGCTGCAGGACAACTTATAGTGGATGATAGCAGTGGATGTTGGGAAGCCAGCAGGAAATGGAATGCTAGCCACTTCCAACTGTCAAGACATTAAAGTTCTACATGTTACCAGACTGATGAGTACAATATTTAGTATTTGGTGGTTCTGTTTCCAATGTGCAGGTATACTTTAAGACACAGCTTTACAAAATATATGCAAACAGGTGTCTACACTACTACAAGTGCTGGAAAAATCTGAATGTGTATTGTCATTCTAAAGATGTGCATGGTGTATATAAGACATTTTTTATTTAATTATGTAGTGTAGTTGATATATTTCTGAACAAGTACTGAGAGAAAAAGGTTGCAGTGCATGGGGGGGAGGTAACAGATGGCTGCATTGTAAATGCGTGTCATTTTCTTAGATAGTACCTTCATTTTGTGTGTTTTCACATGTAGTTTCATGGCATGAAAACTAAATGGACAGTAAACAAAAATAATACATGCTATTGTCCACTTTGCACAGTACATATCCAGGCAGCGGGTTTTTGCGATGGTTGGAAAAGTGTTTTTGCCTCAAGATATACATTTGACCTCTTTCCCTCTTTATGCGTAGTTAAGTGGTGTGCAAACATGAGGCTGATTGCTAAAATTATGACAGTTCTCACTACTGAGTATATGAAACACACTTGCTGCTTCACTGACTATGTTTGCAGGTGTAAATACATTCATATACATCTTTTGGAGCCAAGATGATATAGGGTTTGAATTCAGGTGTATGTAATACTTTCAAATAAATATTGATAATGCAATGACATTATTCTTTATACGACATTCATCATGTGTTACTCTGTGTTGATGTAGAGCAGTGTGTTTAAGCGGCATTGTGAGGTGGCAACTGCACCACTGAAGAGCCATTCAGAGTAGCTTTGCATTGGTATGCGATGGCAAAATCCATGTAAACATACAGGCCAAAAAGTGAAAGGCTCCTCTGTTTTTTTTTTTTTGTTACTTGTGTGTTGTGTGTGATTCTTTTTTGA